>NW_027186523.1:31037821-31241670 GCF_028583685.1 Petaurus breviceps papuanus
GTGTGTGTGTGTGTGTGTGTGTGTGTGTGTGTGTGTGTGTGTGTGTGTTTGAGAGAGAGATCAAGTTGGGTCCAGGCTTCAAAACAGGCAGATCTAGTTGGATATCATTTTGAAACTGTTTACAGGAGACAGAAAGATGAAAAACATACTCCCCAACTGCATCAATCTTAGAAAAAGTCATCTCTAACACCAGCTTTCTTCTGGTGATATAACTACAAATCAATGGAAAAATATATGATAGGCAAAAATAAACTGAATATTAAAATGATGTGGGTAGGGAAAATGGTATAAAATACAATATCCTAGATAAATATGACTACAAATGGCAAATGGATCAATTGTATTGCAAAAACAAATAGTACTACATACTACCATTTTGCACTACCTTTAACATTTGCTGGTATCCTTGAGATACTAAGTGGATCCTCTATGGAAGATTTATGGAAAAATAAAGACAAGAATAAAACAGAATAAGACAGATGCCCTCTTTGATAGAGGAAGCTCTTACACCAATATTTGTAAAGAACCAGATTTCTAATATTATAGTCAATTTATCCTTAGGCTAATTATCCCATTGAGGTTTATCAGTACAGTATTAAATCATAAGCCTTTATTATCATTCTCTGTTCGTGGTGTCTGTTATTCCACAATGTAGACTATAGCCCAGGAAGAACTGGGAAAGACACTTGAAATCAAAATACCTTTCCACACCCTAAAGAGGGTTTGGGAGACAGTGTAATATAGGGGAAAGCATGTGGGATCTAAGGCACACGAACTGGGTTCAAATTTGAACTACCAAACATTAACTACAGACAAGTCACAATCTCTCTAGGCATCAGTTTCCCCATTTATAAAATGATGGCACTGGACTAGATGACCTCCAAGGTTTGCCTTATAATTCTAGTTATATTGTTGTCTGTGTATCAAGTGATAAATAAGGAGACTTCATAAAGACAAAAGAGTAAAGTTGAATAGACTTAAAATTCTGAGTTGAGTCCTTCCTCAAAGGATGAATTTTATTGCAAATCTTGTAAATATCTAAAACATCAGCCAGAACTATTCTGATACAAGTACAAAATGCAATGGAAATGAACTATTTTTTATATATAATCTAGTAACTGGGTTGGGTGGGGGAGTGTCTACTATTCAATGGGCTACCACTTAGTGGGCAGAAATCATCTTGCTACTTTTTTTAGCATTTCCAGGCCATCCTAAGATCGTGCTTTTATCTTTTCTGGGTGAGTTGTAGTGATTGTAACCTGCTTTAGGGGGAAGGAAACATGTTCTGTCGAACCATCCCAGTGCCTTCCCCTATTACTTAAACTTTTAAGTCATGGTTATATACAATTTTGGATTATCCTGGACATTGCTCCCTGCCATTAGCACAATAATCAAACACTGATTGTAATTAGATTAATAATCAAGAATATTTAGCTTACTTTTAAGAAAAATGGAAAAACAATAATCAAAAATAATCTTGACTCAGTTGAAAGCACAGTATCCAGAATGCTTAAATTCTGCCAACTAACAAGAATTAGAAAGAGATGATGAGAAAAAAAACAAGTTATTGAAGATGTAGGAAACAATTACAAAGCATAAATATAAAAAAAGTTTAGTTACCAAGATTTTAGATAGTTATTGAAAGGCAAGTCCCTCAAAATTCAAAGAAAAGACTTGTGCCTTCCCTAATGGAATCAAAATGGTTTTTAAATATCCATGTTACATGAAAAATTTGCCCCCAAATACGATAGTATAACTAGATAACATAAATAAGAACTTTTCTATATTTTAATAGCCCTGTTAAACTTTTCCATGTTTACCTGTCTTTAATATCTAGTGATACTACACTGTTCAGAGGAATGATTCAAAACAAAGAAAAACTATGTAAAAAATCAGTAAATGAAGACCAGAACCTTTACAAAAAACACAAACACACACAAAGCTGTGCTAGACCAACCTAATCTCTCTTTATTGAGGAGATCAACAACCTTAGTGATGGGGGTGGGGGTGAAGTGGGGGTTGAATATGAATATGGCTTCATTAAAGCTTTCAACTAAGTACCACAAATTTTTGATTCTTATCTAGCTAACCTGAGTATGAAATACAGGCATATAACTTGTATAATCAGAAAAGGGAATTGTAAATGCTACCAGTAAGGTACCTTGGGATTTTTTCTAAGGTCTGTTTATCAAAATATTTAACAATGCTTCCTCTATAGTTGAGCATATAACCAACCTAGGAAATATCTTTTAGACCTTTAGTGAATTGAATGTTTCTCATGGTTGATGAAATGACACATGGATGCAAAGAAAATTATGCACTCTGATGGTTAGAGAAATGGAATGTACTATAACTGGGAGACCATATTAATAGCATTAAAAAGTGAAAATATTTATTTGCTACAAAATGTAGTCCACAGGATCTCAAGCTGTGTTACTCAGAAGATGTTTTTGTCATTATTACCACCCCCAGCAAGACAAGGGGAATGATTATGGTACAAGGCTATGACAGGGCTACAGAGGAAGTTCTGCACCCATTAATTCTTTGCATTTCACCTCCATAGGGATGTATGCATTTAACAGAACGATTAAATTATCAAAATATAGAGAGGTTTAACTGTAGCATATACAGGAAGATATCTTAAAAAACAACCATTACAGGGTGCTTTTAGGTGTGCCTTCCTATAAGTTGAAAAGTTTTAAGGCTCATATATTTTGGAGATAGAATATAAAGGCATTTTATTGCAGTGTATACAACCTTAAGACTTAAAGACCTATGAGAACTAAGTAGCCATTTCAGTCTTACTGGAAAATTAAAAAGAAAACCAAATCAAATCTTGATAAATATATCAACCCCTCCTCCCCAATAATTAACAGGAAAACATGTTAACTTTTTTCTTTCCTCTCTTCCAATCTTGGTGGGTTAATTTTTGTTCTCTGAAAAAGTTGTCAAAATAGTTTGGGGCAGGAGATGGGAAAAATGGAAGGGTGGAGAAAAGAATGGTTTAGCTGTAAATATAAGGAAAGCCTATACTGATAATATAATAATTTACCACCACCTCTCTTTCTCTGTTTCATTAAACTTTGTCTTTGTAAGGTATTAATTTCTCCTAAAATTTCAGTCTTTCCCAAACCTATGCTCCCTATTGTGTAGCTATTAACCTAACTACCAGAACTGAAAACACTTTTGCATTCAACTGTCATTCATAGTGCCATATCCTTTTCCTAGGAAGGTCAGCAGTTGTAAAGGGTATCTTGATATATGAAGCTGGGAGTTGTGGCCACTGGAACAGGAAGACCAGATAAGTCACAGATAAGACCTGGATAAAAAGACAGAAGGTCTGTCTTCAACAAATGTAATATTCCACATCCAAAGCCAAGTAAAGAGCTATGGAAACAATCTACAATGAAGTATGGTGGAAATCTATTAGTTTTCATTTAAATTTAACAAGTTGGACGTTGAGTTTCAACAGTGGCAGTTCCAAATGCTATTTGTTATGACATAACTGTTATTCTGGCAAGGAGTCCATCGTTCTTCAGCTTTATTTCTAACTGAAAATAGAATGAAATGTTGTTCTAGGTAAGTGGGGCCCAAGCTATTTTTCCAAATCAGTTATTACCTAGAGCTTTCCTTTGCCAAATCAGTTATCTGAGTCACTTGCCTTTCACTAGTCAGGAACAAGACCCTGAAATGTAAAAGGCATCACACCAGAAGTAAAAATGACCATTCCTGAATCTAGAAGTTTAATTATTGTTTTAATATTTTCCCACCATTTAATATATTTTCCTCCTACTCCCCCAGAAAAATATAAATGAGGATTTTAATTGCACCTTACAATAAAAATTAAAGTAATTGGATATTCTTACTCACAAAGGACTTAGTGCTCTACAAATTTCTATCAGTAAGAAATTTTTTCTGCTGCAGATTTTAAGTAATTCTGTGCACCAACAAAATATGTGGGCATGCCACATGACTTCCTCAGTTATAGTAGGACACTGTTTCAGATCTTGTTTTCCCCAATCTTCCACATTAAGATTCTATTAATTTTCTTAATGCTGAATTTAAATATGAAAAAGTGTGTTTCAGATAGCCATGCTAATAAACATTTCAAAATTCTCATCTTACTCAGCAACTTTAAAAAATTGTGCAAAGTATGGTATACACATACATATATGTTCTTATAACTGAATCTTGGTTAAAAAAAAAAAAAAGCTTTTCCAGAGTGGGGAATTTAAATATTCACTAGATTTGAATGAGTACATTTTCATTTCATTACCACTTCTAAATGGATACACCAGCAATAAAAACATAATAGATCAATGAAGAGATTTAACTGAATTTTCAATAAGTCTTTTTTGCAGACCCAACAGTAAAACAAATTTGTTATTATGAACCTTTATTAAGTGGCTCACATTTCAGTAAAAATCACACTAAAAAGATTTTTTTTAAAAAAAAAAGCTATTTACACTACAGTGCTGACACATTAAAATGGGGGGAAAAAAAAACCTGGTATAAATAAGCTCTATGGAAAAGCCTTGAATTGTCAAAAAGAATTCTGGCTCATCTTACAAAAAATATATATATATATATATGTTAATGTCAGCTCTACTCTAAAACCTACAACTCAAATGATTTAAAGACTTCTTTATGTTAAACCTGCAGTGTTTACAGTGCATCTGGCCCTAAGTGCTTTGATACTTCACAGTTATGGACAGGCACTGAGGAATGTTACAAAGCTACATTGACTATTTTCTGTAACAGATATGAGAGCAAGGCATTAGCTTGCTTTCAGAATTTTATGAATCTTTACATTATTATGTCATTAAGTTTAAAAAAGAATTTAAAACTGTATGTACAAATTTAGCACAAAATGTCATCATCTTTTCTATCCAAACTTGGATGTGTTGAACTATGCTGCCTTGTGTCATCTAAACTTATATGACTTCCCAGGCACAATTTTTCTTTTAAATTTTTGCTATTTTCAAATTTAGAGTCCATATCAATTTTAAATTCTGTAAATTCAACATGATCCAACTTTGCTTTAATATTCTGGCTGTCCAAATTATTAGGCGCCGTAGTTTTTTCAAGAATGTTAATTTTCATGGTTTCCTCTTTAATTCTTACCGATGAAAAAGGTTCGTGTTTAATCTGTTGAAATTCATACTTAGTAGGCAGTTTGTCTGAAAAATTGGAATCCGAGGTTGTTTTGCTTACAGTACAAATTATGCTGTCAGTATGAAGTCCAAGAACTGTTGACATATGATCTGTTGAAGTGCCTACTTCCAAAGTATCTGCATTCTGAGAGGCATCACCCTCTGAATGATACAGCTTGAGCCGAATATGCCAGGCTAAACTGCACACAGCTGAAACAGTCTTAAATTGATGTACAACATTCCTTGGAATGAAGTAGATATCATTATCATATAACTGAATTCTGGCATAGCGAATGCCTTCTCTTCGTAGTTGATTAAGTTTTGCATCATCAACCCACTGGACACACTAGAGAAAAGGAAAAAGGTAACAAAATAAGAAATCTGTTCCATGAAGAAACTGGCCTGAGAAGAGTAGAATGATTTGTAACACACCTGAGATAGCGGAGGTTCATGCAAATCTAACTGCATTCGTTGAACTACCTCTAAGAAATCTTCAGCATGAAAACAAATTACATCTTTGGTAATACGAGGCTGATCAGGCCTAGAAAAGAAAATTAGAGTTAAAAATTCCTACCATCATTTCTCCTCACTCCTCATCCCACACTCCTCCCACCTAACTCAGAGCTTTTAGCTAAAATAAAAGCAAATTAGGACCAAAACAAAAATCTTTTAAGAAACATGTATGTTATTATAGAATGCATCTTAAAAGATTTCTTTTTAAGAATTAAACAGGGACAGGTGTGGCTAGGTGGTTCAGTGAATACAGCACCGGCCCTGGAGCCAGGAGGACCTGAGTTCAAATCCAGCCTCAGACACATAATATTTACTAGCCATGTGACCTTGAGCAAGTCACTTAACCCCAAATGCCCTGCCTTCCCCACTCCAAAAAGGCCAAAAAAAAAAGAATTAAACAAGGGAAGTCAATGTTCCATTTCAACCTAATCAGTCTTAAAACTACTACTGACCAGCTACTAAAAATAAAACAAATACATCCAGAGATCACAGAATCCTGAAGTCAGGAACACATGTGTGTGTGTGTCTTAACAAAGGTTAAGAATCCTTAGGCTAAAATATTGTCAAGTAAAAATTCTTTCTAAAATTCTCTGAAGAAATAAAGCCATTGGGCTATATATCTTCAGCTTTATGAACAGCAGGAAATAAGGATCCAAGAGGCAGCCTAATTCTAGATCAAAGTAAAACAAAACTCCCACAACATTTGACCAAGGGAAAGGAGGGATTTGTGTGGGAAGTATACTGCATAATTACTGCAGTAAAAAAGAACTCCTACCTGGGAATGTGCAATCCCAGTGTCTGCCTAAAGCAAGTTACTGCACTTGGTCATGGCCAGAAGTCATAGGGCATCCCAGCAGCTAATTCCCTCTCCCCTTCCCTTCCCACCAGCATCACCTGCTCTAGAACACCCTCAACTTTAGGTTCTGGCCTAACCAGAAACCTAATGCAGCAGTAAAATTCTTATGCTACTGATTCATACAGAAAAACCTGACTAATTCGGACAAAAAATTTAGAGAAATTTCCAAAGGGAGTAAATACATAAGGTTTGTAAGCAAATTAATATGTAAACAATTTTATAATAACAATGATTATACTACTTAAGAGGACAAAGTAACTTTAAGTACCCAAGTACCAATGTTTATTTAAAAAGCAGTGAATTGATAACATATTTATTAAAGCAAAACTACTATTTAACATAGGTTGTATTTCATCCCAGCTTCTAGTATACTTGAAAATATTAAACTTCACTTATAATTCAGACCAACTTACTCTGGCCTTTCTCCCTAATCATTATAAATTAGAAAGGTTTTACAGTATGTGGGTTCTAAGTACTTTAGTGTTAACTCCTAAACTAGGATACAATATATAAGCAGTGAAAATATTTTCCAAACTAAAAAGCAGATGGTCTGAAAAGGATATTCTTTTTGCAAAACTTAAAGAAAAACCCACCTTCTTTTCTTGAAATTCACACTAACCTGGAAAATCCAGGATGTATGTTCACTACAAATGTATGTTGCTGCTATTCAGTTGTTCTTCAGACATGTCGGATCCTTCATTACCCCATTTAGGGTTTTGTTGGCAAAGAAAGTGGAGTGGTTTGCCATTTCCTTCTCCAGCTCCTTTTACAGATGAGGAACTGAGGCAAACCAGGCTAAATGACTTGCCTAGGGTCACACAGTTAATGTCCGAAGCCATATTTGAACTCAAAAACAGTCTTCCTGACTCCCAGGCCAGTACTCTATCCACTGCACCACCTAGCTGCCCCCTCAAATGAACAGGTAATGGCTAATTTACTGTAGGTTTTTACTAAAAATTCATATATCAGTTGGTTGCTTCAAATTCCAAAATTCTTTGTGGGGAGGAAGAAGGGAGTATTTTTTGTTAATAAAGAAAAATAATGAATAGTATTTCTTGTTAGGAAAATGTAAATAGGATATAATGAATAATTATAATGACAAGGGAACAAGGGATAAGGGGAAGATGGGATGCACCAAAAACATTTTAATTAGGCCATACTTTAAAAATAATTTCTTGAGATGGTTTTAACTGATCCTTCTGTATTCCTCAAAAGGTGAATGTACTCAAATTTAACAAATATTTATTAAGCACTCACTGTGTAGAAGGGTCTCATTATGCTGGTTTGGAGGAATACGAAGTTTAGATAAGAATGCTCCTGGGTGCACTGCCCTTACCGCTTTAATCACAGGTACAATGTATGCTTGTGCCTAGGTCAGAATCAGCACTGGAGAACTCAGTTGTATGGGAAATTCACTACTTACCTCATTCCCTAATTTTTTGAGGGCATTACTAAAAGTTTATTTTTGCAAAGCAAATATAATATAAATAAATACTGCTCAGGTTCAGAGCAGATACCAGGCTCCAAGTCCTGACACATGAAACTGAGCAACTCACTTAATCTCTTAATGCCTCACATAGCTAATACTACAGATTTTAACATTTTATTATGAATTTAAACACCATGTGAGCACTTCCAAGTAGAAGAGGAGGGAATTGTACAATGTAGAACTTACTTTCTTTTTAACTACATAATAAATTCATCACGCTATTTTCAAAGTTGTCCTATTTGTCTATTTCCTACTAACCCTCCTTTTGTCCTTTTATGCTTTAAAGAAAAATACAAATGCTCTCTGTTCCAACTTTTATTTTTTTAATTTTGGTAACCACATCACCAGACTAGATCTTAGGAAGAAAGCAATCTAAATAAACAATTTCTTTTTTTTTTTTTTTGCTCAAGGTTACAAGGCCAGTTATTTCTGGGTGTGGCGCTAAGTATCTGAGCCCAGATTCGATCCCCAGGTCATCCCGACTCTGGGGCCAGTGCTCTTATTCACTGAGCCACCTGGCCGCCCCTTAAGTAAACAATTTCACCTTATAGTACAAATACAGTCCTTTAACTTTCCTAGAAATAATCTACATTTTTAAAAAAATATTTTGTTCAATTCATATTTCTGTTACAATTTTGTAGCAATGTGTTAAAGTCATTTTTGAGTAGCATCCCAACAACATAGCTTATCAGCTGATTAGCTGAAAACCTGGAATTATCTGAGGGAAGTAAAGCAGCTTCTGCAGTTCAATCAAAGGATTTAGAACAGCTTTCCCATTCTACAGATTAGGAAACCAAAGCCAAAAGACTGGAACTGACTTGCTTAGTAAGTAGCAGAATGGACACCTAAACTAGTATTTTATCATGCTACTTTTCAGTTTCCTCATAGGTCTGAATACATAAGTTTTCTAAAATTCAATTCAGCCACCTAAAAGTTATTGCTATGCACAGAGAATAGAAAAGCCAAAAACAACATTACTAAAAAGATACAATATATTTGCAGGTATGTATAATACAAGGTAACTTTAGAAGAGATAATTTTCATTTGCTAGGTGGAATAAAGGGGGGGGGGGGTGGAGGCTGGTAACAAAAAGAATCCCTGAAACCCAGATTATGAGATGTGAAAATGACAAGAGAATATAATCCCAGCCATGGGAATAATTTGTAAAATTCTCAGAGGGAGAAGACAATGTAAAATTTAACTAACAGCTGATAGTTCAGTCTGGATAGAATGTAAAGCAGAAGTACATGATGGAGGGCTTTGAACATACAGAGGAGTTTCTGTCTTTTCTGACGAGGAGCCCCTGATGATTTCTGAGAACTGGAGAGATGTGGTCAGACCTAAGCCCTGTTAAGATTTTGGCAGAGGTGTCTAAACTAGACTAGGGGGAGGAGTTAGGAGGCTGTTACAACAGTACAGGCAAGTTAAGTAAGGCAATGGCACTGTGAAGAGAGAAACAGAAAAACATAGATATAAGAAATATTGTGAAGACAGAAGCTGGAAGATGAGGGTGAGAGAAAAGTCAAGTGATGAACAAGAGCAACTGGTAGAGGAGTGGTGCCCTCAAGAAAAATAAGGAACTTAAAGAAACAAGAGTTTAGAGGGAAAGGTAAATTTTGTTTTAGGTATGATAAACTTCAGGTGCCTGTGGTATATGCAGGTGGAAAAGATAAGCAGGCATTTTGAGATACAGAATGGTAATCAGGAGAAAGATTAGAACTATGGGTAGGGCGATCAGTTAGGAGGCAATTAGAGTAACACAGGTGAAAGGTGATGACTTTGCAGTCATTTCAGGAGAGATGCAGCTACCTACAGGAAAAGAAAAATTTCAAAATTTATTTTCCTCACCCCAGCTAATACCTCTACCTTCTTTCCCACTACCAATACCCAAAGGTTTTCATGACAAGGGGCAATAAGGAGGTCAAAGGGCGGACGGCAATTTTTAAATTTAGCATATATTATGTTAATTCTTACTGAAGGATCTCTACCTATGTACTATTATATGTCTAATGAGTTAACAACTCACAAAGTGGACAGTAAAGATGTTTAGAAATAATAGGAAATAGATAAATCTGCTCAATTAAAAAGGCTTCCCCAAAATTACATTTACAGGATAACAGAACAATAATCTAATCTCTGAACCATTTTCCAACCTCCTATCAAGTCAGTTCAGCAACAACCAAAGTGAATGAAAAAGATAGATTTATGACAGAGTAAAGTGTCAAGAATATAAAAAGCATCCGAAAACAAAAATCTTAAATATTCTGCAAAGGCTATGGACATTTTAAAAAAAATTTAAAAAAACTTACTTCATTAAAGGACAGTCTAATACTATTGTTACCTAATTCAATTCTCCTCCAATTGTTTTTGAACATCCAATTATATATTGGCAATAATAAGCTATACTAATGGACCAAACAGGTATCAACAAGAGTCTCACATTTCTGCAGATCTTTCCCTCACCTTCAAAATATTTCCACCCATAACCTCTTCAAACATACATGCATTGTTAAATGAAAGTATTCACTTTCCTTACTTGGAAATGTTTTTTCAAGATAAATATCACAGAACCACTAGCAATTTCGTTAAAATAATTTTTTAGTTAATTCTAGAATGAAAAAAATTTAAATTTCAAATTCTATTATTTTTGTAAGGAAACTACCATATTCTGTCATGATATGTTACACTACAAATAATCAAGTAATGATTGTTTAAATCTCAGTAAAATAAAAAAAATCTTATCTGATCAAATTGGACATCCCAGCATAAATATTAATATAACCATGTTAAATCTATTTTATAAAATTTAATATAGAGAAACATCCCTGGTGTTTGAGGGAGGAGGTAAAAATGGGAGAAAACAATATTATGCTATTAGAAAGGAAATTACCATTCATGTAAAAAAAAATCTTTTGTTTTATTAATTTAATTTTTATATTGATTTTTATTCATTAACTTACAAAACACAACTCTGGTTGAATATTACAACAAAAACAAAGTGAGTGTGTTAAGATGATTTTACTCCTTCACTCATTCATTACTGTCAAGACAGCATGACAATGAAGAGCATTCACTGGCCCCCATTAAGGGGTCTGACACTAAATAGCACCTCTTGATGATGTTCTTCATCCTCATAAGCTTCTCCACTATAATGGTGTCTTCTTTCTTGAGATGAATAGGATTATACGAATGGAAAACAGATTGGATAATATCAATAGAAAAATACAAAATCTTCTATCTATATGCTCCAAATCAACATGTGAGACATTTTTTATTGTTTGCTTTATTTATGTTTTGCTTTCAGGTGGTATGGACTTACTGTCTTACTGAGTTTCTAGGATTAAAGTGAAACCTTTAAGATAATCTCTCTTTGGACCACTTGCAAAAGTGTATACATTTTAGCCAGATATGTAATATTTCATATCTACAAACACATATATGTATATATGCATCAAACAAGTAGGCTTTTTTGATAAAACTTAAAGTCTCATTTCTTTTCATACTGTCAGACATCTTGCTATCTGAAAGAGTCCAAAAAGAGCCTTTTGGAATAGTTATTTAGTTATCTCCTATCAAACAGCTGACTTTGTCAGAGCAGTTAAGAACTTCAGAGAAGACAGCTTCAGAGGCATAAAATGAATGGGTAGAATAGTCTTCATGGCATCCCTCATCCCACAAAGATCAGAAATGTCCACAAAGGCAAGGGAAAGGTACTACTTTATCAATCTGCATAGGTGTTAAGATAGACAAATAGAAAGAAACTACAATCTATCTCTTTTTTTTTATAATTATCAAAGAATAATCACAATGTTTATAACACAGAAAATTTGCTGGGAAAAAAATAAATGACAGCAGCTAATCTTTCTCAAACAACTGCTTCTGAAAGGTTAAATAAATAAGTCTTTCCAATAAAACAAAATCAGTTACTTACCACTCCCCACAGTGCACAGCCTTCAGCACTCCAACAGCAGCTGTAGTCTGTCGCTCAAAGCCTTGTCCTATATGATCTGCATGGGCTCGTGTCCTGTCTTCAAAAAGCATTTCACGGGGCTCACTAGTTCGAGGTAGGTACTGCAGGTTTTTTATTTCATTGGTAGTTCTGTTTTTTTTTTTTTTAAACCAACAAAACACAACACGGACACATCTTTGATGACTTCTTTCATTTTATAGAGAGGGTTCAAATGAACACAGATTGAAAGCATACTAAAAAGAATTGCTTAGGAACAACACAGAGATGACTAATAATCATTTATATAATGCAAACTTGAAATTTTTAAAAATCACCTATTCTCAAATCTTTCCTCACTGTCTTGTTGCCCTTCACCATGATGTTTTTAATCCCTCTCTTCTGAGGTTACAAAGGATTGTAAAATATATAAACCTACAAGAAGCAAGGTACTAGAGAAAAATACTGTTACCTGAATTTTTCTATAGTTTGCAAGTTTTCCAGGTTGAGTATATTTACCCCAAAATATGTAAGACCAGGGGCGGCCAAGTAGCACAACGAGTAAGAGCACCGGCTCCAGTGTCGGGATGACCCGGGGATTGAATCCGGGCTCTGACACTTAGCACCCACCCAGAAACACCTGGCCGTGTAACCTTGAGCAAGTTACTTAACCCCAATTGCTTAGGGGGGGCCAGGTGGCTCAGTGAGTAAGAGTCTCGGCTCCAGTGTTGGGATGACCTGGGGATCAAATCTGGGCTCCGATACTCAGCACCACACCCAGAAACACCTGGCCGTGTAACGTTGAGCAAGTTACTTAACTCCAATTGCTTTAATATATATATATATATATAAGACCAGTCCCCCAAGATCTCATATGCCAGATGCTAATGTGAATCTCTGATCATTTATCTCATGGAGTGAGCAAGTGAATGTTTACATCAACAGGCAAAAACCACCTTAATAAGAAAGAATGTTTTTCATGAGTAATGAACTTGTTGGTACTAGTAAAAAGAAAGGTATGTTTTGAATTAATTTCTGGTACTGGTAAGAGTAAGCTATCCAACTACTCTACTGTAGTGTGATATTTCCAAATCAACTCATTTCCTAGACACCTGAATGAACAGTTTTATCTTTTCTAATCAAATTGGACTAACTTACCAAGATGTAACATAATATTATCAGAATACCTTCCACTGTGATTAAAATTGTGTATGTCCTATAAATAAGTTTATCTAGATATAATTAAGGACAAAACACAACTTAGTAGTTGTCTATTAATGAACAATGTTGTGTAGTAGTGCACAATTTGGGGGGGGGGGGGGGGGGGGAGACCACCAATGGATAGTCTGGCCTCTTTATCATCTATAGCCATAGCACCACAAGGTATCAACTTTCTAAATATATTTCGTTGGCCTGATCAAAATCCATGTTGACAAAATAGACAAAGTGTCAATATGTTTCAAGGAACTATGTGATGGCTAAATAGGGTCTTTTAGGACAAGCAGAAATGCTATTATATAACAACTACCACACATGTCCTAATCTTAAAAAACATTGTAGCATACATCTCTGTAAAATGTTTGGAGACTAGATGATCTCTGAGGTGGCTTCCAATTCTAGATCTATATTTTATATATATATATTACTCTATGGTCTTACAGAAATGAAGAAAGTAATGCCCTTACATTAGCCAAGCTGCAAATTTCAGAAACGACATTCTCCTACTTTATATGCTCCCAGTACTTTAAGTTTAAACATAATACAGGCAGCTCTCTGACTTTAAAATGCTGAATTTACAATATCCCATCTAAAAATAGTTGGTCTCTGACAGGCAGTACTACCCTTACATTTCCCTCAAAAGAATAAATTATATACTAAATTGCCATGCTTGGCAGTCAGTAGAAGATACTTTCCCAGGAACCAAGGGGTTGTCAGGGTGTGGTGCTACATGCAGTCAGTTAGCTAGATATGCAAATGTTCCCTAAAACACATTTTCCCAAGGAAACAATGTTATGCAAATAATTGCTTGATTCCAGAGTAGCCCACAAAAATTTATTTAATGTATTGTTTTTGATCTAAATCTGCAACTCCTGGTTTAAGATGCAATTCAGCTAACTAGCAGTCTTAAAACAGTTACTGAGGCACTGAGAAATTAATATGTAACTTATCTTTCACCACACAATTAATGTTTCACAGATGTTGGAAGTGAACCAGGGCTTCCTGATTCCCTCTCTACCCTAGGCCATGCTGCCTTTAGTATAATCTATTTTTAATTTTTTTTTGATAGATCTGTGATTTCATCAGTGGAAGGCACTTAAGAAGAATAAGGAATTCATTTTTACCAATGTGAATCAGTACTTAATCTATAACATATAATCTTTGAGAGTTGCCTAAGGCACTGAGAGGGTAAACAATTTTCCCAAACTCACAGAATCAGTGCATATACAAGGTAGAATACTTAAATGTACATCTCCCTAATTACGAAGCCAGCTTTCTGTCCATTATATCATGATGTTTCTCAACTCTAATTTGGAATACAGATAAAATAGTATTATACAATTAGTAATATTTGTAGAGTACTAATTCACCTATATTTATTATGTGTCAGATTTATTTGATAAGTCTGGGAACTGGACTCCACTTATAATATCATTTCTATGGAAAATGTTTTCAAGGTTCTAAAGAACCAATGCTCCATTCATAAGTTAGGACCTACATATGTTCTCAGGCTCAGAGACTCAGAGCTGGAAGGGAACTTAAAGAGTTATCTAGTCTAAATGCCCCATTTTTCAAGTGAAAAAACTAAGGCCAAGAGAAATTAAATGACTTGCCCAGGGCCATTCTGTATGACAAATAACAGTCAAAATTTGAACCCAGATTTTGCACTGCCACTTTTCACATCTTTTAAAGTTGAAGGTATCTTCTTGGTCTTTTTAAAAATTAAATTAGTACATTTTTATTATTAGCATACATTCCTAAATATAATTTATATAGCATGGAAACACCATGTAAACAACAAAACTAGGGTCCAACATACCTTTTCCTTTTGAAAGGTGACTTTGGCATGTCAGCCACAGGGATCATCTGTTCTCCTGGACGTACCCACATGATAGGACCATCATCACTATCTTTCCGACTCTCTAATTTTAGACTAGATAGTGTTCCCCACGGCAGTGTACACTAGAGAGAAATATTAAATTAAAACTGATTTCTGAAGTACATTTTCAAATATACTTTCAATTATAAGACTGCCAAAAAATGCATACCATCTAGATAGACAAACAGTATGCATTTTGTGGCAGCTCTTTTTATACACAGACACACACATATATTTATACACACACATGTACATATATACACAAACACACATATACACATACATGCTCATGTTTCTGGATATGGTTTTAAAAATCTGCCAGTTAATAATTTTCCTACTTTCTTTAGGTATTTAGTTTTCAAATAACCAATCCACATGTATTTATTAAGGACTTACTCTATTTATTTCTCCCTTAGAAATTCTGCAAAGTACTGGGAGATATAAAGACAAAAGTAAAACATTTCCTGCCCTCAAGTAGCTGACATGCTATCTGGGTGAATAGCATGTTCACACATGGCTAGATAAAAAATGCATACAAGGTAAATACAAGGAAAGAAATACAATGAAAATGGGGGAGGGCGGAAGTAATGTTATCAGAAGGGGGGTTGCGAGATGAGGAAAAAAACATCTCCAGTGGTGCCAAAGAAACAGAGATGAGAAAAGACTACATTTCAGGAAATGGGGGACAGCCTGACATGGGAAATAGAGTGTGTGTGTGTGTGTGTGTGTGTGTGTGTGTGTGTGTGTGTGTTGTTACAAGGAGGTCAATTTGGCTGAACCACAGAAAGCATGAAGAGGAAAAATGTGTGGAAACGTAGATTAAGATCAGCTTGTAAAGCACTTTAAATGCTAGAAAAGTTTATATTTGACCAACAGGGAGCCATTGGAATTTTTTGAACAGGGAAGTGACATGGTCAGCCATAAGTGTTAGAAAAAGCTCACTCTGGCAGGAATGAAGAGGGAGACTGGAGTTAGGGAGACCAAACAGTAGATTACTGCAATAGTCCAGGTGACAGTTAATAAGAGCATGAGTGGAAATACAGAGATAGATGCAAGGGATGTTGTAAAAATACAATCAAGACTTGTCAAATGATTGAATAAAGATGAGGCAGTATGAAAAGTTGGGGGTGGCTTTGGGGCTGTGAATCTGAGTGACTGGAAAAGTAGTGGTACTTTTAAAAAACTTAGTAAAGTTCAGAAGAGGGGTAGATTTTGGGTGGAAGATACTAAATTCTGTTCTGTATATGTTGAGCTAATGGCACCTGAAAGATATACATTTGGAAGTATCCAAGAGACAGCTGGCAAAGCAAAAGTGGATTTCAGGAAAGAGGCTAGCTAGGGCTAGATAAAAAAAACTAAGAATCATCTGCATGGATATAATTGAAGTCACTCGAGGTAATGGAAATCACTGAGATAAGGGTACATATGAATATATAGAGGAGAAAAATCTTGACAGAGCTTTCAGGTAACAGCCACAGATGGGGTATAAGACATGAGTTATAATCCTGCAAAGGAGATTAAGAAGGATTGGCCAAACTTTAGGAAAGAAACCAAGAGAGAACAATGTCAGGAAAACCTACAAGGCACAGAATACTAGTATAGTCAACAGTGACAGTACTGATGAATGCTACAGAGAGGGCAAAAGAGAGGAGGGTTGAGAAAAGGCCACTGAATTTGACAATTAAAAGATCCCTGAAAACTTTGGAAAGAAAAGTTTCAAACTGACTGATGAGATCCAAAGTCAGATTACAAGGGACTAAGAAGTGAATGAGAGAAGAAAAAGTGGAGTAAAAGTATAGAAACAACTTTTTCAAGAAGTTTGGCTATGAAAGGGAAGAGAAATACAAGAAGATAGCCTAAGACTTTTAAAGTTGGTTTAGTTGGGGGTTTTGGGTGGGGGGAAGAGGAGGGGAAGGGCAGTGTGAAGAGTTATATATTCATTTTTCCCGAAATTACATAAGCTATAGCAATAACAATCAGTAAACATCAGAAGGAAGAATTTCCTGATCATTAGTAGATGCCTGTAAAAATGAAAAGAGAAGAAGTATGAGTTTAAAAAAAAAAACTTAAGATGTGCTTCATTCACTGATAATGACAAAAGAAAAGCAAATCCAAACTAAAATTTACCTTTGCTTGGCTCCCAACTGAGGAAGCCATCTCTTAGACTAGGACAAAACCTTTTGGTGGGAAAATGAGGACTAATGACTGGAGTGAAGGTAAAAATTAATCACTTGAGGACTACAAAAGTAAAAGAAGCAACTTAAAGTGTCTTTTTAAAAAAATTTAACTTGCCTGATTTTTCCAGTAAAAATGAAACCACTTTATTTAATAAGTAACAAGTATCTAATAACAAATGCTTAAAATATGAGCCCTATTATGCCCAGTTAAGTGTGAGATGAAAAAGGGAGCTGGGGGGTACAGAGAAGAGGCAAATGAGACTGAAACACAAAAGGAGGAAGGAAAAGGGAGTTAGGGGAAGGAAGCAGAACAACAGAGAGATACCGTCTTCATAAGAAGGAAGAGATAAGCACATACAGAAGGATTAAAGGAAAGAAAATAGAGAGTGATTTCAGAAAAATGCATGTTATTCACAAGAAGTACAACTGAGAGAAATTCATGTTACATAATGCTATGGGATTAACTTAGCCTTTTGGTTTCAGTGTGTTAATCATTGACTTTTGAAATGCCAATTAAATGACTAGCCACTTAGCACAGATCATAACTTCCACTTATAATTAAATAACTACAGCAGCACACAAATTGTAAAAAAAAAAAAATATTTTCTGGGATGTAAAGGCAATGAGCCAAGTACCAACACTTGGTTGGAGGTCAATAAATTTCAGCACAAGAAGAACTGGAGCACTCATTAAGCCAACCACTTTATGCCATTAAGTTAGAAGAAAATGAGGCCTACTGTAAGTTATGTGACCTTGCCCAATTTAATATAGCTAGGCAATAGTAAAACCAGATTTCAAAGTTCTCCTGATTTCCCTTTCCATCATACATAACTGCTTCCTCACTCCCCTCTGTCTCCATCTTTCTTTTAGTCCTGATATTTAGAGAGTTGATAAAATTGAGAGGAAAAGTGATTACTTAATGAAGAACTGATAAATACAGTTTACTGATGTGTTACTTAACTTCTCAATTATAACTTATTAGCCTGTTAGAAATGGAAAGTGGAGAAAATACTTGCTTATTTCTGTGGGCTCTGCTATTTTCTTCTAATTCAAACACTATTAAAATTTGAAGTATCACATGTAATCTTTAATCTTATTTCCAAGTAGCACCTTTAAATTATTATATTTAGCAAAATGAAAAATGTCAAGTCAATAGTTTGCAGAGTTATACATTAATTCTAAATGTACCATACCCCTCACATCATCATCCATCATAATTTACACTTGTATGATGTTTTAGTTCACAAAATATTTTCTTCACAATTACCCTGTAAGGTAGGTGATGAAAGCAGTATTATCCCCATTTTTCATATAAGGACACTGAAGTTGAAAGAGATTAAATAAATTTCCTATGGCCACACAACTGTAAGATTTACGAGTTTAGAGATTCAAACCTAGTCCTTTAACTCCCAAGTTCACTGCTCCTTCCACTGTGCTATGCTCATAGAGAATTATTCTATACACATAAATACATTTCTGAAATTTCCCTTACTTTTAAAAAAGGTGAATCTTCCAACATGTCAAGAAACTCTGGAAAATAATCTCCCACTTCCTCATCCACTGCTCCTACCAAGCTGATCTGTCGCATTGGGCCAGCTCGATATGTACCATGGGAATAGGTTCTTTTTACCTAAAAAGAAGAGTATGAGTTAGTATCATCTTATGTTTATTTCTTAACACTCAAGGGGAAATAAATGGTATTTTTTATCATTAATAATTAATTCTGCCCTCTTATGAAATATAGTAATACTGCAAACTGAGTATAAAATATATTTTATTACTATTATTACTACTACCTACTCCTAGCTAGCTAGTGCTTTGCCAAATTCTTTGTTAATATTATCTCATTTGATACCTCACAACAACCCTGGAAGGTAGGTGCTATTATTATAACACCCACTTTAGAGATGAGGAAACTGAGGCAAAAAGATTAAGAGACTTGTCCAGGGTCACAAAGCTAGTGTCTGAGGCTGATCTGAACTCAGGTCTTCCTGACTCCAAGTCTAGTATTTCATCTACTATTCTACTTAGCTGTATTAGAAAATGTTTTGGAGAAGTGAAAACTAAAAGGAAAAGTTTTTGTAGTATATTAATGGTTTGGTAATAGTAAGACCTCAGTACAAGCCCTATATAACTGAAAATTAACATTCCTTATAGAGAGCAACCTTAAAAGTAAAAAGGAACACAATTAGTATACTGATCTATTTTAGTTTTATTTATGCTTTCAAAAACCATTCATTTCTACTAATATATTTCATTCTTTTAAGGAAAAGAACCTAAGCTTGTTCAAACTGTAGATATACTCTAAATGAACAAGGCATAGTATCTTTTCCTAAAACAACAAATAATTATCTACAAAACAAATACAAGCATAATTGTTTCCTTCAGTTGGTGAGTTCCTTCCAGGAACACCATTTTAGAGCTGGAGCCAAAGCCATCATCCTCCATTCTTCTGAATTTACAACCTCTGTACTTGTGAAGCTCTGGGATCTGCCATCATGACTGAGCCACCTTCTCTCACTAGAACTTTCCTGAGTTCTTGGGCCTTCTAGCCCTGGAATACTCCTCTGTATCTCTGGCCTCCTCCCACTGACAAGTTCCTTTGAGGGGCCTCCACTCTGATAATGCACCCAAGTACATTCCTCTCCTTGACAGGGCTTCCTAATCTCTGTAAGTCTCTCACCTCCACTACCCTTCAACTCTCCTTTATATATTGTCTTCCCCCATTAGAATATAAATTCCTTGAGGGCTAGGACTGTCTTTTGCTTCTATTTACACCATTAAAGCTTAGCACAGCAACTAGCACCTAAGTGTTATAACAAATAACAAATAAATATTTGTTGCTTAACCTTGGCCTTGCCCAGTTTCCACTTGATTAATATTCAGCATTTGTTGTAAAATGCCAATATAGTAGCAAAATTCTGTTCAAGATTTTCTAAGATTCAGACTATATATTGCAAACAACATGAACTATAACAACAATCCTAATTTAATAAAATACTTGCATAACTAGTATTTATATATTTGAGAGAGGTAGAGAGAGAAGGGGAGGGGAAGCAAGCACACTTTAAACTTTGCAAAAGCACTCTACAAACATCTCACTAATCCTAACAACAATCCTGGGAAGTAGGTGTACTTAATCCCTATTTTACAGATGAGAAAACTGGCAGAAAGAGGTTAAGTGACTTGTCCAGGATCATACAGCTAGTATCTGAGGCAAAATCTGAACTCCAGTCTTCCTGACTTCAGGTCAAATTCTCTGTCCACTACAATACTAATGCAGCAAACAATGTTAACTATGACACGGTATTATAGTTAACCTCTAAACCAAAATTTGCCTAGCAGTATTACAAATTTAAGGTTTAATGAATTGTGATAAAAATTTTAACACAGGGATAAACATGCACCCCAAGATAATAAATGCACACCTCTCCCCAAGAATTTGGAAGTTTCACATCATCTTGAATCTATTATATTGTTCATCCAGTTCCCAAGAAATGAGGAATACTTGGAGTTTTCTATTCTATGCATCCTAACTAAAGTCCATCTATTAATTTTAATTGTAAACAACATTAAATATTCTTCTGGCTTAAGAGTTTGGATATCAAAGCCTGAATGTTTCTGATTTTATAATTAAGACTATAGGAAAACAGGATTCATGTCTGAAATGTGTTTTATAATAAGCTTTTGAAGAATAAATCTATTCTGTTAAGACAGGAATACATTGTTTTTTATGATTCTCATTATTTACTATAAGCCTCAGCTCTGTATTCTAATATTCTGCTAATAATTCTAAGAAAATTTGAGAGAAACCATCTATATTGTAAGTTAAGTAAAAATAAAGAACTTCCATTTGTACAACATTTGTAAATGTTCTAAATTCTCATATGATACTAAGCTAAATGGTGGAAGAAGCACTGGCCCAATTTATCTTTCTGGACCTCAGTTTCCCTATGTATAAAATGATGATCTTCCAGGTCTTGTCTAGTTCTTATATTCCACAAAGCTTATCAAATTAAGACACAGAAATTAACAACTTTTATTTCCTATAAAATGAGATATTTGGATGAAAAGAAGTCTACTGTCCCATCTAACTCTAGATCTAATAAAATGTAGGCTAATATTCCTCCTAGAAGACAAAGAAAAGGACTTCAGGAATTCCTCGCCTCTCTTCAGGTTATCAAAGAGATAAAGTGTTCCTTAAAAGAGTGAAAGAGGGCGGCTAGGAGGCACAGTGAATAGAGCACCGGCCCTGGAGTCAGGAGGACCTGAGTACAAATCCAACCTCAGATACTTAACACAAAACTAGCCATGTGATCTTGGGCAAGTCACTTAACCCCAATTGCCCTACCTTCCCCCCTCCAAAAAGCAAAAAAAAAAAAAGGAAGAAATCTTTTAAGTTTTCCTGGAAAAAACAAGTCTCAAAAACCAAAAAAGAAATCCAACTTGTCAGGTGTTCTAAAGGTAGAATGAAACACAGAAGAAAGGGTAAGCACAAATCACTTGGCACCAAGTCATAAATATGAGGCTCTTCACATAAAGAAGAATGGGGAAACAAGAGGGAGGAAACAACACCCTCTAACAAGTAAGCAGCTGCTTTCCAGCTCCAAGAAATATTAAGGTGAATCCGTATCAGGAGAGAGATCACTTAAGGTCAGAGGAAGAGGAGTCAAATAGTACGGATTGGTGACTTCCAGGGAAAAGGCATTGAGAAAGCTATTTATAAGACTCATGTTAACAGTAGAGAAGTAGGCTATCCTCTGACAGTATGTATCCAATATATGACAGATATGACTTCACAGTTGCCAAAAAGACTTTGCTAAAGCACAGGTCTGATTATATTACCTCCTTGCAGTGGACCGTGCCTCTCCATTCCTGACCACCTAGCCACAACAAGAAAGATGATAACAACAAACTTCCAGAGTGATATATTTCTGCTTAACAGGATTAAATACAATTTTCTGTTTTGTATTTAAAACCCTTTACAATCAGACTGCAATCTACCTTTCCAGACATTATTTATGTCTTTCACATTTTACAGTCTGACCATACTGGTCTACTTTCTATTTAGCAAATTCTAATTCTGAGCTTTTTAAGGTTGTCTCTCATACTTCAAATACAGATTTTCCTCACCTCCTGGACCTTTAATCCCTAGCTTGCTTCAAAACTCAGCCCAAGAGCAACCTTTTTTAACTGAAGCCTTTCCTAATTGCTAGTGCCCCTTCCATTTCCTTGTATTTACTTTGTATATGTTTAGTATTAATTTCAGTAGTTTTTCAGTCTTGTCAGATCAGACTTCACAAAGATACTGGAATGGTTTGCCTTTTCCTTCTCCAGTTCATTTTACAGATGAGGAAACTGAAGCAGAGTTAAGTGACTTGCCCAGGGGTCACACAGCTAGTAAGTGTGTGAGGTCACATCAGAACTCAGAAGATGAGTCTTCCTGACTCCAGGCCCTGTATTTGATCCACTGTGCCGCCTAGCTTTTTTATTTATATATGGACATACAGGCATACTTCATCTTATTGTGCTCCCCTTTACTTCCCAGATACTGCATATTTCACAAATTGGCGGTCTCTAGCAACTATATCAGCGCCATTTTTCCAACAGCATATGCTCACATCATGTCTTTGTGTCACATTTTGGTAATTCTAACAATATTCCACATTATTATTATATCTGTTATGGTTATCTGTGATCAGTGATCTTTGAAGTTATTATCTTAATTGTTCTGAGATGCCATGAACCATGCCCATTTAAGACACAGTGAACTTCAATAAATGTTATGTGCTCTGATTGCTTCACTGACCAGTTGTTTCCCAGTCTCTCTCTATTCCCTGGGACACAAGAATACTGAAATTAGGCTAATTAATAACCCTACAATATAAAATAATTAATAACCCTAAGTGTTTTTACATGAAAGTCAAGCCATGCAGCAAACTTCACTGTCTTATTTTTATAAGATAACCTTAAGGAACCACCAGCTTGATCAGTCAGCAGCCATCAACATAGAGGCAAAACCACAAGCAAAAAGAGTATGACTTGGTGAAGATTCAGATGATGGTTAGCCTTTTTTAGGAATAAAGTATTTTTAATTAAGGTTACATACATTTTTTTTTTTAAGCAATCAGGGTTAAGTAACTTGCTCAAGGTTACAGGGCCAGTTATTTCTGGGTGTGGTGCTGAGTGTCCGAGCCCGGGATTCAATCTCCAGGTCGTCCCAACACTGGAGCCGGTACTCTTACTCGCTGAGCCACCTGGCCGCCCCTAAGCAAATGGGGTTAAGTAACTTGCTCAAGGTTACACGGCCAGGTGTTTCTGGGTGGGTGCCAAGTGTCTGAGCCCGGGATTCGATCTCCAGGTCTTCTCAACACTGGAGCCGGTGCTCTTACTTGCTGTGCTACCTGGCCGCCCCAGTTACATACATTTTTAAGACATTAATACCATTGTACACTTAATAGTTTTAGTACATAGTGTACACAGTATAGTGTATAAATAGCATAAAAGTAATGTACTCAGAAACCTAAGAATTCATGTGACTCACTTTATTGCAATATTTGCTTTATTGCAAACCCGCAGTATCTTCAAGGTATGCCCATATATGTCTATACACTTAAAAGTGTCTCAGTTGAATGCAAGTTCCTTGAGAGATTTTTTCTTTTTGTCTTTGTATCTTCACCACCCAGCACAGTATCTGGCATATGATAAGGTACTTAATAAATGCTTGTTGATTGAACATATTTTAACAAAACTTGCATGTGTAAATTATGACAATTTCTAGTGATATGTTTTAAGTGTTTGTTTTAAATATTACATGAAACTACTTCAGTTGGGTCAATACGAAAAACTTAAAAATAAGACAGGGTAGAGGGTCTGAAATTACCAAAGATCTTAGAAAGAAGAGAACTCAAAAAACATATCAGCACTGGCAGATAAACAAACAAGTAAAATATGAAAAACAGAAGGGAATAGAGTCTCCAGATCAAGTAAGACTTCCTTTATCAATAAATAAATACTGAATGACAAAGAGATAAAGTAAATTACAGAAAGTCACACAATTCTTAATGTTTTTTTAAAAGTATTCCTTTATTTTAAAATTAGTACAAGTTAACTTCAAAGTAACTGCAAAATAAGCCTAAAAAATATGAGAAAACCCTTGCCCTAAAGCCTATATTCCTCCTTACAAATGAAAAGAAGTATGAGTTATGAAGAAACGCCTCGAATATTTTTAAAAATTTTGGTAGAAATAATTTAATCAAATCACAACAGAGAAGAAATTCTGACAATATGGTTATCTCACACTATCTTATCTATTATTCCCAAAGCAGCGATAGCAATTCTTAAAACTGGAACAATTGAGCTCAATTTCAATCTGCTTTTGATAATTCTAATTATATGCCTAAGATAATTATTTTATTTTTATTTTATGCACTTCTCCCATCTCTTGATCTTACTGGCCCACTCCTAGATTTTGCCACCTAACAAGAGATTCAGGGATTGTTTTTTCTTTACTATACAATTTGTCAGGGTATGGTAGGATAAGAAAAAAATTGTAGCAAATAAAGTGATGATCACTGCTTAGCACCATAGGATTGCCCCAAATTGTTTACATTAATAAAGAGATTCTTAGGTGTCTGTTTTGACACCTAATCTGTATCTGTCTGTTTGACAGATATATTTCCAATCTTTCTAATTTTTGCTAATGGCTATTATCTTTATGACATGATAAATTAAGATTATCAAACTGTGCCTAAACCTGAAAATTTTGCCATTAGACATTAACGAGCAAAAACATTTAGCCATAACAAAGGCTCTCAACATGCCACTTGTTGAAAGTTATAAGGACAAATAGGGCTAGGAAAAGATACTGGACTTCCAGATCCTGTGAATTTAGGGGATGCTATTCTATGGGACAAATGCACAAAGGACTCCAATTCCTTCAATATAAGAATTCTGAAAAATTAACTGTTCCTAGAGACAAAATGCTAATTATATTTTCTATCTTTGCCTTCAGGACTCTCAAAACAATAAAAAAAATCTATTATTAAAGCATATTCCATTAATTATTTTAGTGCCTAAATACTTCTGCATGCTTAAAATTTGAGTTTTTCAAGAAAAAACAAAAACAAAGAGATTAATCCAATGGTAGAAATTAGCAAAAATTAATCAAGTTCCATAATTAAACACAGTTTAAAGCTTAAACTTTAATAGTGTAGAACATTTCCTTAATATGTACAGAAACCACCTGAATAAATTTCAGCAGATGTGAATATTTAACATTTCTTAAAATGAGAAAGATTTCATAGACTTAGAGCTAGAAGAGAAATTTTACAGTAGGTCCTATAGTCCAATTACCTCATTTTACAGAAAAGGAACATGAATCCAGAGAAGTGATTTGCCCAATGTCACCCAGGTCACATAAGAAGTAAATAACAGTCAGAATTTAAATACAGGGTCTCTTATGTCAAATCTAGCAAGACTTCAATGTACATTGTGCTTTTGGGCCATGAGTTTTTGTTTTGTTTTTCAACTGATACTACTCACATTACTTCCCTATATATTTTATCTCTTCCCTTACTTTTGTGATAGAATAACATAACTTTTCTAAACACACCCCTCTCCACAAATACCCATGACAGAAATTACAAAATCTCCCTCTCACCATTGCTTAGAGCAAATAGTAAAGATGTTCAACAACTATTTACACACATACTTCTTTCATCTTCCTCCTCTTTTTTTGCTGCTGAGAAGCTACAATAGACTGACAGAATAGAAATTAAATGTCACTATGTAATTTCCTATATCCTTTTCTCCCCTTTTAAAGGTAAAATATGTTCCTTAAAAGGGAACCAATATAATTAGAGTAAATAAGTAACAATGGCCAAAGACTAAACTCAAGATCAAATACTTCCAGTAGCTTTCTTAACCAACCTTTTTTAAACATCCAAAAAAATCTAAATGAAATACAGTATACAGAATATTTGTAACAGAAGTCTAATAATTACATCATCGACTTGAAAACTTCTAATACAGAAATAAATTGATAAATCAAGACTTTGGAAAGTTAAGGTTTTATTGTTCCTCAAGCAAGTTTTGTTATTCTTTCTAAAAAGAAGTCTTCGCTTTTCATCCAGAGATTCCACAACTGCTACCATATCCAAAGAAGTTACTGACTGAAAGAAAATACACACATACACAAATGTTCACAGAAGCATTAAGTGAGATAACAAAAAACTGGAAACAAAATATGTACTTAAGAACTGGGGAAGAGCTGAATAAATTGTGGTTTAATTGTAAGAGGATATTACAAATAACTAAAAATGAAGATTTCAGAGAAATGTGTTTAGGCTCATCTGATGTGATACAAAGCAAAGAAAGCAGAGTCAAAAGACAAGAGTTAAAAAAAAAGGCAAGTGCTGGTCATATACAAAAGTCTCCTTACAATCAAATGACAAGCATTTTCTTGTTTTCAAAGAGCTTAAATTCTATCAGGTGAAACATCAATTTATAAACTCTCTGGGGAAAATATACTTTGTAGAAGGATTTGTTCTGGAAGACGTATGTTGCACCCAACAAAAAAAAATGTATGTATGTACTTTTTTTTTAAGTACCTTATGAGGTTGTTGTTTGTCCTTCATTCTGGAAGAGAACCATGACATCAAGAAGGAAATGTCATGATTTACAAGTGAGTTAGATTTAAGTGAGGGAGGGCTGTGCAAAGTCACCAGCCTCATTCTATCCTCCAGAGCCATCGGGGTTCAGTGAAAAGACAGAGATCAGGACAACTAGAAATGGCCCCAGATGCAATGGGAGGCGTTAGCTAAGGTCATGAAGACAGCTGAACATCTGATAAATGAAAGTACCACAAGAGGGAGCCACTCCCCATCAAATCTAAGAAATCTTCCAAAGCTATAAACATTTCTTCAAAATGAAAACAATTCATTTCAAAGTTCCCCATCCAAAAATCTTTACATGGGCAGTTGCTAAAATAAGTTTAGGCCATCAAAAGATAAACTATGCTACTGTCCCTTAAGGGAATAAGGGACAAAGAATAGGAATGAAAAAGAAATAACCAAATATATAATAAATATTTGGTAAAGGATATAAGATTACATCAGCTTCACAAATGCTTTGGAGTCAACCAGATTTGAACTTTTGAGCAAAGAAAAGTCTTTATACATCCACTACCTTGCAAAGTCTACTCTTTATAAAAAAAGGATATAGTGGTTGCAAGCACCTAAAAATCTAATAAGCAAAGGCAGAGTTGGAGGCTCAGGAAAGAAGACTTCCCAAAAGTCTCAAAGCAAATGAAGGAGAGGGGAGATATATGGAAATAAATCTTGAAGTCATGATTAACTAAATATATCAACTGTCAATTAACAACTTGGAAAGAATTAACATGAATTCAATATAGGTCGCACATAAATACAAACTGGAGTTGTTTAAAGTCTTACTAGGGCATATAATCTCACTACTGGGAAAAGATGGTAATGAAGGTACAATATATTTGGAAGAAAAGAATAACAAAAAAAAAGAGCAGAAACAGTAAAAAAAATTTAAAGCTTTATTTTAAATTAATTAAAATTTTCATATTCAATGCAATTTTACATGGCAATTTGGTTTCTTTTCATTATGAAATCAATATATTTTAAGCCTTTCAGATGATATTTTAGGAGTGTGGAAACAAAGCAAGAATGTGAAAGGATTTATGGGTCAACTAACAGAGGCAAAAAATATGTTTCAATTCAACAAACATTCTGTGAGTGCCTACTACAAATAAAGCATTATGCTAAAGGTGCTGGAGAGTCCAAGGGAAAAAGAAAGTAAGTTCCTGGTTTCATGGAATATTCTATTGTGAGCTTTCAATCTTACTATTCTGTTTTCCCACAGGTCCCAGAATGACATTATTCATTGCTTCAATTTATAATTTAATTACAAAAACAATGAAGAATTATTCAAAGATAAAGATTAGTGTTATAACTAAAGACAAGACTCTGGGGAAAATCATTTTTATCTATCTATTCTCATATGATTTTATAAGATCAAAGAACTTACAGCTGAAAGAAATCCTAAGAACTAGACCAGGGTCTTTACTTTGGTATTATTTTATGACCTTTGAACTGAAGAAGTTAAATAATTTACCAGGTTGCACATCTTTCATAAAGTTTGGTAATAACCACCATTATCATCACAGAATTAAAGCTTGTTTAATATTTTTCTCTTGAATGTCTCCAAATTTGCAGTTACTCAAGGAAATAAATGAAAATGAGGAAATGTATAGGAAAGGTAAAGTGTGGTTTCTCAGAGACTGTTTGTTAAAGTAAGTCCTTAGGCCTTAGGCCTAAGTTTCCATTTTTATTGGAAATTATGTGACTTTGAAACTTTAGAAATCTTTCGGTATAGTTGCTCTATTCTAGTCAGTCCTCCTCACCCAGCTTACCATGAAAGAGTTAAATTTCTATAGAACTGCAAGAATTGCTGAACAAGACTGCAGATAAGGGGAAACAGGCAGTAGCCTTGAGAAAGAGGCTCAGTCTGTGGTTCCCAGAAAAACTCCTAGATAATACTAAAAATAATGAATGGAAGGAGCTGTCAACAGCAGGTGGCTTTGACCAATCAAGGGACAGACAGTAGCCTTGGGACCCTCAAGTCCAGATAAGAAAGTATCAAGGGTAGACTGAAAGGGGGGGTCCAGTATTATGAGGTTGTAACACACTGACGTAATGGACCTAATGTATTATGTAACAAGATTAGAGCCTCATTAGTAATAATTATGTTAATAATATTCATAACCCTTGCTTATTTAACCCAGCTTTAGTTTCCATAAGGCCGCCTCCTCTCTCTCGGCGCTGTCCCAGAGACTGGTCCGCCCGCTTCTCGCGAGATTCTAATAGATCTTTCTACCTTCATTTTGAGAGGTCTCCAAGTAGTCAATTTGGGTTAGGGTCTCTGCACCCCATAGAGTTTGGGAGCTCGTGTAGCTGGATCACGTAACTCAGTGGGAAACGATCGTCACCCCTATCTGAAGGCATTTTGTTCCATGGTCTCCAGAGCAGGGTGGTGTTTCTCCTCCTCACCGAGCAAAGTGCCCGAAGCAGAGAACCTCAGTGAAGGAGAAGATGAAAGTAATGGTTCTGAAGCTCTGTCTGCAGAGGTTGTGATTGAGCCCGCAGTCAGGAGAACCTACGCTACGTGTAGCCGGAAGGTAAGCACTCAAGAGTCTGGGGGCCAATTGGCTGGGTCGAGGAAGACCCGAGAGGAAGAGCCTCTCACGTGAAATTGTGTGTGGTGAATCGGACTGCAAACGGCTCCAGGGGAAAGGACTCTTTGAGAACACTATCCGGTGACTGCTGACAGGTGGGTGAGACCCCTGTCAAGATAATTCAGAATATAGAGGAGTCTAAGGGCAGTCCTCGTTAAATTATGGGGAAAACACAGTCCAAGCCCCAAAAATTCGGAGCAATGTCAGGAAGTGCCGGCTAATTGAGAATTGGGATGAATTACCAAAATATGAAGGGAAGAATAAAAAAACGATCAAGTGAAACTGGCTTGTATATTCGTTCTTTGTGTTTCTGTGTGAAGTGTCTGTCTGTGTAATTAACAGCCTCTGTGTGTTCAAGGGCAGGAAGAAAGGATGGGCCAGTTTCCCCCTACACCTGGGGATCTGTGCCTAGGTTATCTTAAAGCAAGTCTTACCTGGCCTCCATTAGCATCTATCTGGAGGCCAAGCAAATATGTGATTTGTGCCGAGGATTTCTGACAATCCTCTGTGAGCTACTGGAACTTTCCTGTCAGTTTCTCTATCTGTTCTGTTTTTGTGTTTCTGTGTGATTGAGTGTGAGTGAGTAATCTAACAAACTGTAAGGTTTAAACTGCAGCTGGACTGCTGGACATTTCTTTGGAATGCTGTTATCTCTTTCCCTCCTCCTCCTTTCTCCCGCTGCTGAATGCAGGCTAGAGAGAGGGAAAAAGAGGCAAATATTGTCTTGTTTAGGTTATATGATGGTAAATGCAAGTCAAAGAGTGTAGGAGAAGTGTCAGGTCAGAATTAGAAAAAGAAATAAAGTATGTGTGGTTTTAAAGGGGTTTTAATCAGAGTCCAACAGAAGGATGAATAGACATTAGGAAAAGCAAGAAAGTTGAAGCATGCAGCAAAGGAAGGAGCCCGGGTAAGAAGTTAAGACAGGTATAAGTTATTTGCTATTGGAAGGTGTGAACAGAAGTTTTAAGATTTTTAAGTTTGAAAAAAACTCTTCCTCTTCATTCCACTCTGGCCAAGTGGAGTGAGGAAAGGCGATAAGAAAGGGAGGGCATCTTCTCCCCTCAGATCAAAGAGGCAGGCAGACAAACATTTAACTATTTCCTGCCTCATCTAAAAGAGGAAAGCTTTGTGTATCAGAATGCAACTGAAAGGCAACTGAATACATTCTGGTCATTTTTGAAGAGTGTCACTCCTGATTCAATGCTAAAGATATACAGTATTTGGCACTGGGGCAAATTAGGAAAATACATAGATCTATAAAAGAGACACCTCAGGGGTGAAGCTTTGAGCTCTCCGGCACAGAAGGGGACACCAGGGTCCCACTCACTCAATTGGTATATTCAAAGCTCTCACTTTCAAAGAAGTTCTAAAGAGTGGACACATAAGTGAAATTTATGGAAGTAAAAGTTAGAACAGCTAAAAACATTTGAGCAGATTTTGCTAAAGCCTCTCCCACCAGATCAGATTAAGGAAAGAGAGTGCTGAAGAATAGTAGGGAATTTGAGTTACCCTCCCCCCACTTGAAATCTATATGGAGGGGCCCTACTGGCAACAGCTCTGGGCCCCTGGGTACCCTGAAGCCCTCTCAAAACCAAAACAGCAGAATTAGAAAAACATTATAATGAAGAAAACATCTCTCTAAAAAGAAAAGTGTATGATATGGAAAAGCAGCTCCAAAAATTAACCAAGGAAAATGATTTGCTAAAAACTAGATTCAACCAAATTGAAACAAATAACTCTATGAGGAACCAAGCATTAGTCAAACAAAACAACAAGAATGAAAAATGAGAAAAAGAGGTAAAATACCTCAAAGAAAAAAATAACTGACCTGGAAAACAGATCTAAAAGAGATAATCTGAGAATCATAGGCCTACCAGAAAATCATGATGAAAAAATGAGCCTGGACAACATTCTCCAAGAGCTCGTTAAGGAAAACTGCCCTGAGATACTAGAAACTGAGGGTAAAATAGAAATTAAGAGAATCCACCGGACACCTGCTGAAAGAGATCCCAAACTGAAAAGTCCTCGAAATGTTGTGGCCAAACTCCAGAACTACCAGATAAAAGAGAAAATACTTCAAGCAGCCAGAAAGAAACAATTCAAATATCGAGGGTCCACAGTGAGGATCACACAGGATTTGGCAGCCTCTACACTGAAAGATCGGAGGCAGTGGAATACAACTTTCTGGAAGGCAAAAGAGCTTGGGTTACAACCAAGGATCACATACCCAGCAAGACTGAGCATATTTTTCCAGGCAAAGAGATGGTCATTCAACGATATAACAGAGTTCCAGACCTTCCTGATGAAAAAGCCAGAACTCAATGGAAAATTCAACCTCTAATTACGAGATGCAACAGTGATGTAGAAAGGTAAACAAGGAGAACACACACACACCCTGCTATTTGATAAGAGCAAACTGGTTATAGACAAGTAGAGCGTATGAGTATAAAATACACAAAGTGAAGATTAAAAAAAATATTATAAAGGGCTACAAAGGGACTGCAATGGAAGAAAAGGAATGAATGAAGCGCAAAAGGGTAAATTATGCCACACAAAGAGGCATAAAAACAGTATAGCAAAGGAAAAGAAGGGAGGGAGATGGAAATCATATGAGCTTTTCCCTCATTGGTTCTGGTGCAAGGAGGGAATAACAACCAGTTAAGCAGAGGACTCTATGGAGAAGAAACGCAAAAAGTATCATTTTAGAGGGAAAGAGGGGAGGGAGAGGAGCTTCACATGAGATTTGTTCCTGTCACTCTTGGTGCGAATAAGAAATAACATACTTCATTAAGTATAAAAATATCCTACAGGCAGTAGGAGGGGGAAAGGGCTATGAAAAGGCAGGGGGGGTTAGTAGGGATGGAAGAAGTAAGGGGGAAGGGGAGGAAAACGGAGGGGGCTGATAAAGGAATACTGAGGGAGGTGGTGGTCAAAAGGAAAACTACTAAAGGGGGAAAGGGAGAAGGGGGGAACAATATGAACATTAACAGGGGCAGGAATAGGATGGAGGGAAAGAAACGGATAACAATCATAACTGTAAATGTGAATGGAATGAACTCTCCTACAAAATGGAGATGGATAACAGAATGGATTAGAAATCATAATCCTACAATATGCTGTTTACAAGAAACACATCTGAAACAGAGGGATACACAGAGGGTACCGGTAAAAGGCTGGAGTAAAATATATCATGCCTCAGCTAAAGTAAAAAAAGCAGGGGTAGCAATCCTTATCTCAGATAAACCAAAAGCAAAAACTGACCTAATTAAAAGAGATAAGGAAGGAAACTATATCCTGTTAAAAGGCACCATCGAGAATGAAGCAATATCACTACTTAACATATATGCACCAAGTGGTATAGCATCCAAATTCCTAGAGTAGAAGGTAAAGGAATTAGAGGAAGAAATAGATAGCAAAACTATACTAGGTGGGAGACTTTAATTTTCCCCTCTCTGAACTTGATAAATCTAACCTCAAAATAAACAAGAAAGAAGTTAAGGAGGTGAACAGGATTTTAGAGAGGAAATATATGACAGATCTCCGAAGAAAACTGAATGGGGATAAAAAGGAATATACTTTCTTCTCAGCGGTTCATGGCACATACTCAAAAATTGACCACATTCTAGGGCATAAAAACCTCACAATTCTATGCAGTAAGGCAGAAATATTAAATGCATCCTTTTCAGATCATGATGCAATAAAAATTATATACAATAAAGGGCCATGGAAAGACAGACTAAAAACTAATTGAAATTAAACAATTTAATACTAAAGAATGAATGGGTCAAACAAGAAATTATAGAAACAATCAGTAATTTCATTCAAGAGAATAATAAAAATGAGACACCATACCAAAATTTGCGGGATACATTAAAGGCAGTTCTTAGGGGAAGTTTTATGTCCCTGAGTGCATACATGATTAAATTAGAGAAAAGGGAGGTCAACGAATTGGGCATGCAATTGAAAAACCGAGAAAAGGAACAAATTCAAAATCCCCAATTAAATACTAAATTAGAAATATTGAAAACCAAAGGAGAGATTAATAAAATTGAAATTAAGAAAACTATTGAATTAATAAATAAAACTAAGAGCTGGTTTTATGAAAAAAAAAAACCAACAAAATTGATAGACCCTTAGTCAATATGATAAAAAAAAAAAGAAGAAAACCAAATTATGAGTATCAAAAATGAAAAGGGTGAATCTACCTCCAATGAAGAGGAAATCAAAACAATAATTAGGAATTATTTTTCCCAATTGTATACACATAAATTTGACGATCTTAGGGAAATGGATGAATATTTGCAAAAATACAAGTTGCCCAGATTAACTGAAGAGGAATTAAATTACTTAAATAACCCCATCTCAGAAAAAGAAATTGAACAAACCATCAGTCAACTCCCTGGGAAAAAATCTCCAGGGCCAGATGGATTTGCTAGTAAATTCTATCAAACATTTAAAGAACAATTGATTCCAATACTCTACAAACTATTTGGGAAAATTAGTGAAGGAGTCCTACCAAATTCTTTTTATGACACAAATATGGTACTGATACCTAAATGAGGAAGAGATAAAACAGAGAAAGAAAATTATACACCAATCTCCCTCATGAATATAGATGCAAAAATTCTAAATAAAATACTAGCAAAAAGACTAGAGCAACTTATTTCAAGAATAATACACTTTGATCAGGTAGGATTTATTCCAGGAATGCAAGGATGGTTTAATATTAGGAAAACCATCAGTATAATTGATCATATCAACAATATAACGAGTAGAAACCACATGATCATCTCAATAGATGCAGAAAAGGCTTTTGACAAAATACAACATCCATTCCTATTAAAAACATTAGAAAGTATAGGAATAAATGGAGCCTTCCTTAAAATAATAGGTAGCATCTATTTAAAGCCATCAGCAAGTATTATATGTAATGGGGAGAAACCAGAAGCATTTCCCATAAGATCAGGGGTGAAACAAGTGTGTCCACTATCGCCCCTCTTATTCAATCTGGTACTAGAAATGTTAGCAGTAGCAATTAGAGAACAAAAAGAAATCAAAGGAATCAAATTAGGCAAAGAAGAGACCAAGCTATCACTCTTTGCAGATGATATGATGATATACTTAGAGAATCCTACAGAATCAAGTAAAAAACTACTTGAGACAATAAATAAATTTGGAAAAGTTGCAGGATATAAAATAAACCCACATAAATCCTTGGTATTCCTATATATTTCCAATGAAATTCAACAGCAAGAGAAATCCCATTTAAAGTTATTGTAGACATTATAAAATATTTGGGAATCTACCTGCCAAAACAAATGCAGGACCTATATGACCACAACTACAAAACACTTCTCACACAAATAAAGTCAGATCTAATTAATTGGAAAAATATCAATTGCTCGTGGCTGGGTAGAGCTAATATAATAAAAATGACAATTTTACCTAAATTAAATTATATATTTAGTGCCATACCAATTAATTTACCAAAAAACTACTTTATAGAGCTAGAAAAAATAGTAACAAAATTCATTTGGAAGAATAAATGGTCCAGAATATCAAGGGAATTAATGAAAAGAAATGCTAGGGAAGGTAGACTAGCTATACCAGATTTCAATCTGTATTATAAAACTACTTGGTACTGGCTGAGGAATAGAGGAGTGGATCAATGGAATAGATTAGGCACACGAGATTCAGAAGTCAATGACTATAGTAATCCATTGTTTGGTAAACCCCCAGACCCTGGTTTTTGGTATAAGAACTCACTATTTGACAAAAACTGCTGGGAAAACTGGAATATAGTATGGCAGAAACTGGGCATAGACCATTATCTAACACCATATACCAAAATCAAGTCTAAATGGGTTCATGATCTACCGTGTTTCCCCGATAACAAGACACTGTCTTATTATTTTTTTGGACAGAAAAACACCAGAGGCTTATTTTCAGGGGAGGGCTTATTTTAATGAACATTGACAGCAATTTTAGTACACAGGTAAATGTGAACAAAAAAATGTACCTTTATTCAATAAGCAAATCACTGTGGAAGAACAGGATGATGCGCTCACTGCTGCAGCTCTGATTGGACACAGCTCGGAGCGTGGCGTGCGTTTCACAGGGGGGGGGGACGGTGCATACAAAGGGTACCGTAATGTAGCGTGTAGCGCAGGGGATCACCTTCACTACAGTAGCAATCTCAATAGAGCTTATTTTCGGGATAGGTCTTTAATTCGGGGAAACACGGTAGGTATAAAGGTTGATACTGTAAGCAATCTCGTAAAACAAGGAATAGTTTTGTTTACCTATCAGACTTGTGGAGAGGGAAAGACTTTATGACTAAACAAGAATTAGAGAACATCATAAAATGTAAAATGAATAATTTTGACTACATGGAATTGAAAAGCTTCTGTACAAACAAAGCCAATGTAACCAAGATTAAGAGGGAGGTGGGAAATTGGGAAAGAATCTTTACAACCAATGTCTCTGACAAATGACTCATTTCTAAAATATACAGAGAACTGAGTCAAATTTATAAGAATACAAGTCATTCCCCAATTGATAAATGGTCAAAGGATATGAAGAGGCAATTTTCAGAGAAAGAAATTAAAGATATCTATAAGCACATGAAGAAATGCTCTAAATCACTATTGATTAGAGAAATGCAAATCAAAACAACTCTGAGGTACCACATCTCACCAGTCAGATTGACTAAGATGACAAAACAGGAAAATGACAAATGCTGGAGAGGATGTGGACAAATTGGAACACTAATGCATTGCTGGTAGAGTTGTGAACTGATCCAGCCTTTCTGGAGAGCAATCTGGAATTATGCCCAAAGGGCTATAAATACTTTCATCTCCTTTCACCCAGTAATACCAGTCCTAGGGTTATATCCCAAAGAGATCATAGAAGTGGGAGGAAGATCCATATGTACAAAAATGTTTATAGCAGCTATTTTTGTGGTGGCAAAGAATTGGAAATTAAGGGGGTGCCATCAATTGGGGATTGGCTGAACAAGTTGTGGTATATACATGTTATGGAATATTATTGTGCTATAAGAAACGAGGAGCAGACAGTCTTCATATTTACCTGGAGAGGCTTATACGAACTGATGCTGAGTGAGAAGAGTAGAACCAGGAGAAATTTTTACACAATTACAGACACAACATATGTGTGATGACCAACTTTGACAGACTGGACTCTTCTCAGCAATGCAGTGATATAAGTCAATCCCAAAAGATTCATGATGGAGAGAAATGTGTGTATGCAGAGAAAGAACTAGAAAGAACTGAGCTTATATCCAGATGGAAGCAAAATACCTGATCTTTTTCCTTTTCTTGTTTGGTTTTATGTCCTCTTTACCATTTTTCATTCCATCTGATACAATCCGTCTTTATAACCTGACTAATGTATAATGTGAAAGTATTTACAGATCCTATACTTAACTATATGCCTCCATGGGGGAGAGGGGAGGGAGGGGGACAAAATGTGAAACTCAAAGAACTGTGGAATTGAATCCTGTAACCTAAAAGTAAACAAACAAATTAGTTTAAAAAAACAAAACAAAAAACAACAGTGTGTTTTTATGGAGCCTTGTAAGTCCATTCAAGACAAGTTAAATGTAAAAAGAGGAAGAGGAAGAAGACTGCTGATGTATGTTTTGCTTGCTAAGCTAGATAACATAGGGAGGAGGTAGAAAAGCAATCAAAAGCAAATTCACAGGAGACATCATCCAAAAAAGCCAGCAGTATGACTTAGGCCCTCAAAAACTTTACACACAAAATGTATAAAACATGTGTAAAAACAGTGTTGATTCAAGATTCTTATGTAAGGAGGTCGAGCAGGTTGGTATGGCATAATGTATAAAGAATTGACTTCAGAGTAAGAAAGACTTGGGTTCGAGTCTAGCCTCTGACGCCTAATGCCTATGTGATTCTGGGCTAGTCATTTCATATTTCTGGGCAAAGACAAGCTCACTAAATCTGCTTTCTTCTCTAAGCCCTCTTAGAGGAAGATTTGCATACATGATTTCATTTAAACCCTAAGCTATTATTGTCTCATCTTACAGCTAAAGAAACTGAGACTCCAAGTAGTTAAATGACCAGTAAGGCTTCATACTCTTTAGGAATTTTTTTCCAGATCTTCTCATTTCTGCTCATGGGAATCACCAGAAGTGTGAAGTAGCAAATATCTGGCTTGACAAGACTTGAAGATTCTTAGTCACATCTTAGAGATCTGCTTTAGTAATCAATCAAAAACCAACATTTATTTAATGCTTACTATGTCAGGAACTGTGGCACTGTGCTAAGTGCTAGAGATACAAAAAAGAGGCAAAAAATAACAGTCCATGCCCCCGAGGAGTTTACAGTCTAATTAGGAAGACAACATGTAAACAAATATTTACAAAGCAAGGTATATACGGGATAAATAAGATGATGATCTCTCATCTGATTACAAAGAAAAAAAACAGTTTCTGCTCTCAAGTAGCTCATAAGGGGAAACACATAAATTATTTTTCATCTACAAAGACATTTGGAAAAGTCTAGTGATGTTTAAGATGCAATAGCAAGGCACATAGTAACGTATCTTCTTTGGTTTCATTTCCAATGATAAAACCGTATCATTTCTGATGTTCAACCATTTGACAGTATTAAGGCATACTGGGTGATAATAAGTAGTTGAGTGCTGGCAAGTTCTTCCTCCACAAGGGTCACTTGCAAGGGCTGAGGAAAAAGCAGTGTCAGTGGCCATGGGAGGTGGAGGCTGAGTGTCTTGCTTTTCCCAGAGAAGACCTCTGGCAAAAGGTTCTGGATTGTTTCTACTGGGATCTGAGTGGAGGTATATGTTTGACTCACTTAACATGTACTACTTCTTAAAAGATGAACTGTTTCTTTATCCCAGGGTTAATCTCCCCAGGAGTCAGAGAGGGTCTTATGTCTGTTTTTAGCTCCAAGGGTTCACTGATCCTTGTTCTCTTTGACTCCTCTCATCTCACTCATCTATGTTCCAGCTACCTGACACAATAATCATTTCCGTCTGAGTGGGACCTTTTTTCCTTCTTTATTTTACAAAGTAGGCTTTCTCTCATTTTTTTAAAGGAACACTTAATTGTCTCTCCTTGATAACTCACAAAGTGGAAAAGCATTCATCAAGTCCCTTTACCTTTTTGTCTATTAGGAAAAATTCATCTAATTAGACACATCTCACACCATATACCAAGATATAATCCAAATAAATATGACTTAGACATAAAGGGTAAAACCTAGACATAAAACAAAGAAACAAGGAAGAAACTACCTTTCAGAATTATGTAAAGCAGAATTCAAGACCAAATAAGGCACAGATAAAAGATAAAATGAATAACTCAGTATAAAAATTATATCTTTACACAAATAAAAGTGATATTGTTAAAATTAGAAGGGAAACATTTTACTGGAGAAAAAATCCTTGCAGCATGTTTCTCTAATAAAGGACTCATTTCCAAGATACATAGGGAACTGAGTCAAATTTATAACAATAACAACCATCCCTTCATAGAGAAATGGTTAAAGGGTACATAGAGGCAGTTTTCAAAGGAAGAAATACAAGCTACCAAGAACTATGTAAAAAAAAAATGTACCAAATCACTAATAATAATTACAGAAATGCAAATCAAAGAAGCTCTGAGGTTCCAGTTAAAACCAATTAAACTGGTAGGCAACACAAAAGGGAAAATAAATGTTGAAGGGTGTGGAGTAGGGAAAAGGCAAAATAATGCACTGTTGGGAAAGTTGTGAAATGATATATAGCTGTTAAATGAAATCTGGAACTATAGTTCCCAAATCACTAAACTCTGTAAGCCCTTTGACTGAATGACACTACTAGTAGGACTATACCCTAAAGAAGTCAAAGAAGAAAAGGACCAACATGGACAAAAATATTTATAGCGTCTATTTTTATAGTGGCAAAGAACTACAAATTAACAGTCTTGTGAACAAATTTGTTATATAATGTAACAGAGTATTGCTGTATCATAAGAAATGAGGAAGGGGAGTTCAGAGAAACTTGTGAGGTTTTCTATGAATTGATGGAGAATGAAGTGAGCAGAACCTGGAAAACAATTTATTTAATAACAATGACCCTGTAAAGACAAACAACTCAATGAACAACAGATCCAGAGAATCAACAACAAAGAAGGCTACCCACCTACTGACGGAGAGGTAGTAGATTTAAGATGTAGAATGGGACATATATTTTAGGACACTACCAAAGGCAAGGAATCTGTTTTGTCTGAATGTGTATATTTGTAACGAGGGCTTTGTAGGGGCAGCTAGGTGGCACAGTGAATAGAGCACCGGCCCTAGAGTCAGGAGGACCTGAGTTCAAATTCTGCCTCAGACACTTACTAGGTGTGGGACCTTAAGCAAGTCACTTAACCCCAACTGTCCTTCCCTCCTCCAAAAAGCAAAAAAACCAAGGGCTTTTTCTTTTCTGTTCAATTCAGGGGTAAAATGGGAAGGAGATAGGGATAGGGTTCCAGCTCCAAGAAAAAATAAGAAAATGGAAGGTGAAGAAGAATTCCAGACAAACAGGGTATCTCAATTGCTGTGCTTTCATCAATGAAGCTACTCCCTACAGTATTTAACTCTGGAGACACATAACCAGTCTTCTCTATTACTGAGTCTTTTGGCTTAAAAGCCCTTTTCATTAGATTTGCAAGATACCCAACAAATACATTCATTTAAGGGACTATATTTCCCTACAAATCAATACTGTGACATGGCAGCCAAAAAATATAATATGATCTTTAGGTTTCATTAACAGAAACACAGTACTCAAAATGAGAAGTTAAATTCCTCCTATAATTTCTACCAATTAGGTCAACTCTGAATACCACACCTTAGGGAAGACACTGAAAAGGTAGAGTTTATTCACAGAAGGATGGTCAGGATGGTGAGATCTGAAACTATACCATGTCAATTGAAGAAGATTAAGATGTTCCATCTAGGTAAGTCTTAGAGCAGGGTCCTCATCCTTTTTATGTGTCATGAACCTCTTATCTAGTATCTAGTTTCTAATATCTAAAAACACCTTATTTTTTTCTCTATCCAAGTTAACAAACTCCCCATGAAATCTATCCATATGGGGCTAAGTGGATAATTGATAAGAACCCCTGTCTTAGAGTGACACATGATACAGCTATCTTCAAGATATCTGAATAACCGTTATAGAGAAGAAGGGTTACACTTGTTTTGTTTGGCCTCGGAGGGCAAAACTAGAATAATGGCTTGAAGTTGAAGATTTCATCTCCATATAAGGAAAAATTTACAAACTATGCTATATAAGAATGGAATGAGCTACTTGTAGAGGTAATAAATAAACCTCCCACTGTTGTGGTTCTAAGACTACATAAACACTTATTACAATATTATAGAGGAGATTTTTTGCTTAAATACAAATTCAGCTAGATGGGTTCTAAGGTTCCTTCCAACACTGGATTTATAATAAGAAAAACAACATAGGGAAACCAACATGTTACTATTCAATCATTTAACTACCTTCAGCTTCTTAAAGAGTCTTAAGTCAGGAGAAAGAAAAAATAACAGCTAATTAAAAAGAAAAAGGAAAATGAGGAATTATGGTCAAAAGAAAAAACTATCAACTCTCCAAACTGTTAAGAGCATATTATTTCATCTTAATGGTGACCTGCCAATATATATGTATGTGTATATTCATAGTAATATTCTTTGTAGTAGCAAAAAAAAATGAAAATAAAGTGGATAACTATCAAATGGAGAATGGCTGAAAAACTGTGCTGAAAGACAAATATTAGTCTGCATCACTGATGAAGAGCAAAATAAACAGATTTTTTAAAAAGATAAAACACAACTGTTACAACAATGTAAATGAAAAAATAAGTGAAAGTCAACTATACATTCTGAATAACTGAAAAACCAAAGATGAGAACAGATAATGAAATGTATCTCTTGCTTCATGGCAGAGAGGCAAAGGACTACTAGAAGCAAAATGTAAGATAAAGAGACAGACAGCTGGATAGATGGATAATGAACACGCAGACAGAGTCACTGTATGGGATGTTTCTGCTTGACTGACTCTGTTACAAAGAAGGGTTTAAATTGGAGTTAGAAAGTGTCCAAAAATTATTGTAATATAAACATAAAAGCATCAATGAAATTTTTATTTCCCAAATGGAGGCCCTAAAAATCTAACAGAACTTAAAAAGCTAATCAAATAGAGTTCCTTATCTCAAGTTTAGATGGATTTCCAGATCAAATTCTATAGTGTTTTATTAAAGAAAGAGGCAATACGACATAGTGAATAGAGTGCTAGACTTGGAAGTCAGGAAGAGCTGAGTTCAAATCCTATCTTTTGACATTTACTAGCTGAGAGACCCTGGGCAAATCACTTGACATTTGTGTGCCTTGGCAACACCCTATGACTTATCACAAACTGGTTCTGATTTGCATTGGTGGATGAAATTGTGCCACCAGGAGTCAATTCAGTCATTTTTCTTGCAGAATTCCAAACTGAAATCCAAAATAACTAGATCTACATCTCTACCCACAACAATTCATTGGAGTGCAGTGCTATGTCTGTCTTCTCACAACTTCACCAGATTAAACTGAAAATTTCTACCTTTATTAATGTACTCTATTCCTGACTAAAAAATAGCGTCTCTTTTCCTACTTCAGGTTTTAAAAACACTGCTTCTAACTTTTGTCACTTTTGCCAAATTTACATACCGTGTTTCCCCGATAATAAGACACTGTCTTATCATTTTTTTTTTTGGACAGAAAAACACCAGAGGGCTTATTTTCAGGGGAGGGCTTATTTTAATGAACATTGACAGCAATTTTAATAAACAGGTAAATGTGAACAAAAAAATGTACCTTTATTCAATAAGCAAATCACTGGGGAAGAACAGGATGACGGGCTCACTGCTGCAGCTCTGATTGGATGCAGCTCGGAGCGGCTTGCGTTTCACGGGGGGGAAGGTGCATACAGAGGGTACCGTAATATAGCGTGTAGCGCAGGGGATCACCTTCACTACAGTAGCAATCTCAATAGGGCTTATTTTCGGGGGAGGGCTTATTTTAGAGGAATCTTACACAGTAAGGGGAGGGCTTATTTTCGGGATAGGTCTTATTATCGGGGAAACACGGTAGTATGAGATGAAACCAGTTGCTTTATCTTGCATTTCTATTAGTGATCTGGATCATGTTTTCATTTAGTCTTTTATAATGTGAAGGTTTGGTTTGGTTGTTTTTTACAACTACTTACTTGTTCATGTTGATTGAGGAATGGATCTTGATGTTACACACGTGGGTTAATTCCCTGTTAATTCAGGATATCAGACTTATCTGTGTGATATTTGGTACAAGTATTTTTTCCTACTCTACCATTTCGCAGTGGATTTTACTTGGGTAAAAGCTTTTTATTCATAATGTATTCAAAACTGTTTCATTTTCTTTTCTGACAGAGATAGACTGCTAAAGTTGGGAAATTCCATAAACAAAATACATCTCTAGTTCACTGAGGCATCTAAGTTTTTTATGGTATCCTTTTGGACAAAATGGAAAGATCTGGCCATGGAGATAAAATCATTAGGTGAAAACAGAACTAATGAAAGGCTGGATCCAAGGAACACTCATAAAATATTGGTCCATGTCAATTTGGAAGGATGTTTCTCATAGAGGACCTCAGAGATCTATCCTTGATCCTGTTCCATTTAACACTTTTTATCAACCATTTGTGTGAACACCTGACATGCATTATCAAATCTGCAGATGACACAAATTTGGGAGAGATAACTAATATACAAGATGACAGAGTCAGGATCCAAAAATCAACAGCTTAGAATGGGAAGCAAAATCTAACGGAGATAAATATAAGGTTTTATACTTGAGTTCAAGGCACCAACTTCATAAGTGTGACACTGAGTAGTGCTTAGCTAGACTGTTTTAAGTGAAAATGACCTTTGTTTTTGTTTGTTTTTTAAAGTAGAGGGTAAGATCAACAGAAGTCAATAATGTGACACTGCAGCAGGCAAAAAAAAAAATGAACATAACCCCTTGGGATACATCAAAAGAAGCACAGTATGCTACTGCTACTGCTACAATTTACTAATAATAACAGCAGACATTTATATAGTGCTTTAAAATTTTCAAAGCACTTTTGATACATTATCTCATTTTGATACTCACAACAACTTTGTAAGACAAGTGTTACTATTATCCACATTTCACATATGAAGAAAATGAGGCAGAGAGAGATTAAGTGACAAGTCTTCCTGACACCAAGTCCAGAGCTGTACTACAGCATACTACCTGTGATTACTACAATAAAGCTGTTTATTAGTCTCATTAGTCTTCTAAGACTCTTGAGAATTTCGAAATAGTAAAGCTTTGTTTAATTGGGATGAAATTTAAATTTTCATCCTTTATTAATACATTCCATTCCTGACTAGTAAATAGATTCTCTTGTGCTTAATTCCAGCTTCTATAGAAGTAGGGTCCTATTTTGATTGTTCGGTTCTTCTCTGAACTTTTTCCTATTTTCTCTCCTTTAAGGCACAGTCCTTAAAAGAAGTTATGATATTGTGGACAGAGCCAGCCATAAAGCCAGGAGCTGCCCTTTAATACACAATTGCTGGTAACCTCCCTCAGCAAATTATTTAACTTGAGCTCTCAAAAGACTTTAAATTACAGCAAAGCTTCAGAAAGATTAGTTCTGTAAGAGGGAGTTTCCTCTCCTAGGAATTATTTATATTATTGAAATCACAGGACCAGTATCTTTGTAGATTTGTTCTGTCATATACCAGCCTTCCACTGCCTCATACTCTATCACGCATATCTATAAAATGCTTGTGAAAAAAATATATATAAATACAACTTTTACCACATATTAAAACTGTTAAGGGTCATCTGGAGGCTTTGGTTCCTCTGTGGTTACTTTGCCTGGTACTTCCATACTTGATGTGCTTATATTTAATGTAATTCAGAAGTTCACTTGATGTTAAATGACAAATCTCTAAAAAGGCTTCTTCAAAGATTATTTTCAAGGACACATTAACTTGTATGAACTTGTATTTCCAATTGCTTGACTCAAGAGCACCATGGTGCCAAAGAGATAGTAAGGAATAACAAAAAATACTAGCTTGTAGTCAGAGGACCTCAGCTTTAAAAGCAACATCTTCTATTTATCTGGATGACCTTGGGCAAGTCACTTCACCTCTCTCTGGGTTTCAGATTCTTCCTCTATGAAAAGGGGAAGAGATAGAAATGTTTGGCTGAGTCTTTTTAAGGTCCCTCTAGCTATCATTTTATTTTATTCACTTAAAATTACTCAAAAGGAAATTCAGAAGTTAGTGGAAATCAAACATGTGAATTTCTAGCCATCACCACAAAACTCCTATTTTTGATCCTTATTGTGGCTTGGGGATGACCCTAGGTCTTGTTTTCAAAGGCTTTATCAGCAGAACACAAACTATGGTAGGAAAAGGCCTAAAAATATACTATATATTCATTGTCCAAGGACAAATTTACCTACATAGAAAATCTCATCATCAGAAGACTGGACTCTCACTTAAAATGTGGCCAATGAAACAGACAAAAAGAGCAATGACCCTGGATCTTCTGGAGCTCTCCCCACTTGGTAAAATGAATAAGAAATAATCAGAGGATTCTAAGATTCTAAATAGTTCTTTTAAAATTTAAAAATGGGTACTCTTAATGTATGGTCCTTGCTCAAGTGTGTCCACTATTAGAAGAGTTATATCCACATTACCATTCTTACTATTAATGAAAGTGGAAGAAAAAGTAGGTACAGCTAATCAGGTCAACCCAAAAGTTCTCCTCAGAGGGAGAAATAAAGGAGATCAATAATTATTTCATGTTGTTCACAATGATCTTAAGTAAACCTATTACTGTAAAGAGACTTTAAAGTAGTTTTAAAAGAGAATTATGTACCAATATTTACTGCAGAAGAAGAAAAATGGAAGTTCAAAAGGATAAAGATAAAAAATATTTAAAGGGAAGACATCCCAATTCCAAAGTTATAAAGAACAAAGCCCTACTGCAAAGTATTTACAGGGATAAACAAGGCTGTACTTCACTTTTATTCAAATATGAATCTGACATTCTGGGAATTCAAATTCCACAGTCCTTGATAAATACCTAAGGACATTATCTCTCTAACTGGTATTCAAACTGAGCTTTCTGTGACTCAAGACAAAGCTGTGAGGGTGTAACTTTTTTGTGGCCTTTCCCAGTGGCCAAGAAGAAAGAGAAGAAAGGTGAGCACTATCTGAGGTGAGGCAAATTACAAAATTAACCATTATACACTAAATGCAAAACACAGGAGAGCATCAAAAGATCAGAATGCCAGAGGACATTAAAATGTTCTGTTTTTACTAACTATCCTCTCTTTTAAGGCACAGCTCAGGTAAGGGGAGAAGGCAGGGAGGAGGAAGTAAGGGCTGAGTGTGTGTATGTATACACAAGACTGTATCTCCTTCCAATCTGAGATAAAATGAAGGTTTAGACAATTATGTCTGTCTTTGTATAGACAGTTTCTAGCACATTTTTCAATTTTATATTTATTCCCTTTATTTATCATATCTTTATCAGTACCCATGAAGTGTCAAAAGAAATAAACCTGTTACCTGAAAGAATAACATGAATTTATCTTCAATATTTTTAAAAATCCACTTTCTGAATTTCTTTCCCAATATAAAAATTTACTCAAAAGTTAAGACAGATTAAAGAAAGACATACCAGGCACTAACTTTTCAGGAAGGGATGGTTGTGGATGTGAGGGGATCTAATAGGGAGGGTAACCAATTTCTTTAACTTTTGTTAAATGGCTCTGCATGAGTTGTCTTCCCCACTCCTAAACTCAAATTGATAGGAGAAAGGAGGACTGAATTTTTTAATGTTTGAGATGGGAAAGGAAGTTGAAAGGTAAATTCTACTTTGTAGACTGTAGCTTTGGATTCCTTTATACAGCATGATTATTATTCAAATAGAAGTAAAGATTACTGTATCATACAAGATTATAGGTTGTTGGAACTTTAGCAACCAGTTCATCCATAGGAATATGAAAACAGCTTATATGCAAAACTTTTTGTAACTGATTCACTATGCTAATATTTTTATTCCTATGTTCTCAAGGAAAAAAAAATCTCAGCTGCTGGGATCCAATTTCTACTGTTCAACTACTGTACATTTAGGCAACTGAGACCACTACAAATTCATATTATGTAATCTTAAATTCTCTCTCTGCTTCCTACCCTACCCTCCACCCCATTCCAAACTGCCCTTCTCTTTCAGGTTCACACCTTATTATTTCCGAATTTGACGAGATCTCCTATTTTACCAAGAACTCTTGAGGTCATCCATGGCACTCTCCCTTATCCTTTAAATACTCCATACTTCTAATACCCTTTACCTTTTCACCTATGCCCTTGTCCTTTGCTCTACAGAAGAAGTAATTCCTAAATTCCATTTCTTCAGGAAATTAGTCCCATTTTTCCTTGTCATTTTCTCCCTATTCACTGTCTCCTTAGTGCTAACTAATCTTCCCCATCCTCAAAAAAAATTTGATGTGACCATCTCCTGAAACTTCTCTTCCTTTTCACTGCCAAACTCCTAAGAATCTCCATACTTGATGTCTCTACTTACTCACCATTTACTCACTTAGAATCTATCTAGTTTCAGATTTTAGTATTCCACTGGAAATACCCTTTCAAAGAAGGGTAACCAATGATCTCTCAACTGATAAATCTGAGGGCCCTTTCTAAGTAGTCATCCTCCTTGATCATTTTACTCTTTCTGACAAGGTCACCCTTCCTAAAAAATATTTTCCTTTCTTGGCTTCTGTGACACCAATCCCCACTGGTCCTTCTATCTGTTCCACTTGCTCTTTCTCATTCTCCTCTTTTAGGTCATCATGTATCAAGGTTCTGTCCTGGGCCCTCTTCTCTTCTTTCTTTATATACTCTCCCTTAGTGATTTCAATCACTCTTATGGATCCAAATTATTTTCTCTATGAAGATAACTTACATACCCAGTTCTAATCTCTTTCCTGAACTGTCAGCTATCTGCTGGATAACCATCTCAATCTGGATAACCCATCAAATTCCAATTCAACTTGTCCAAAAAACCCTCATTATCTTACTCCTCCCCAAAGTTCTCCATCTCTGTTGGATCCACCACCACCCTTCTTGTAACCCAGGTTTGTAACTTGGGAGCCAACTAACTCTTTCCTTTTTCTCAACCCTCTAATCAACTGCCAAGTTTTGTCAATATAATTTCTGTAACATCTTTCACATCACTTTCCATTCATTTACCCATAGTCTTAGTTTCCCTCTCACCTGGACTCTTGTAATAGCCTCTTACTTGGTTTCCTTGTTGCTAATCTATACTCTCTACGTCTATCCTCCCAGTTGCAAAATAATCTCAAATTGGGGCGGCCAGGTGGCTCAGCGAGTAAGAGCACCGGCTCCAGTGTTGGGATGACCTGGAGATCGAATCCTGGGCTCAGACACTCAGCACCACACCCAGAAATAACTGGCCGTGTAACCTTGAGCAAGTTACTTAACCCCGATTGCTTAAAAAAAAAAAATACTTTCTTGGGGCGGCCAGGTGGCTCAGTGAGTAAGAGCACCGGCTCCAGTGTCAGGATGACCTGGATCAAATCTGGGCTCAGATACTCAGCACCACACCCAGAAATAATAACTGGCCGTGTAACCTTGAGCAAGTTAACCCCAATTGCTTTAAAAAAAAAATAATCTCAAATCACAAGAATGACCGTGTTATCACCCCAACTCCAAGAGGTTTATTTCTAGAAGAAAACCTTATAGAACTTCCACAATCTTCTTCTAATTCACCTTTATAATCTTATTTCCTATTACTCCCCTTCACATACTCTATATTCCAGCCAAATTATTCCCTAAATTTTTCACTGAATCTCCCACAGTCACACAAGTAATATCCCTTGCCTGGAATGTGCATCTTTCTAATCCTCAATTTTTATAAATCTTATATTTCTTTAAGGCACAGCTCTAGTGTTACCATCTTCACCTTCAAGCTTATACTCAGCCTTCCAAATCCCTCTTTAAGTTACCTTGATTTATAGACTGAAATCTTCGAACATAATGTAAGCTCCTCAAACACAAGGTCTATTTCATTTTTGTATCCTCATCACTCGACATGATACCATGCACTCAGTTGGCAGCTGATAAATGTTTGTTGAGTCAACTTAAACAGCTCTTTTCAAAGCTGATAAAAGAATTTACCTCAGTACAACAAAGTGAAAAATTAACTGCAACAATTCAGTGTTATAGAAAGAACACAGAATTGTCAGTAAGGAAACTAAGATTCTGGTCCTATTCATATAACTCATATGATGACCATTGGGGGCAATAGATGTAACTTCTGTCTCAGTTTTCTCATCTGTAAAACCGGGTCAAGACAGTGGATCGACATGTTTTCTTCTAAGTCTATTACCTACTGATCCTACTTCAAAGATCAGAAATCAGAGTACTCTAACAGTTTAAAAGGATAAAACAATTTTATGTGGGAGAATAGGTAGAAGGTCGAGGGGAAAAAATGAATTTTAAGCAAATTTTTAAAGAAGAAAAAGTAAATTTTGTGGCCTGGAAAATACATTAGTAAATTCCAAGTGGTTTTTTAGAGTACATGCTTAATGACTATTATTTATATTGCACCTAAGACCTTTCCTTAGGACCACAGATAACACCTGTAAAGTATTTCTTTTTTACTTTACATAGATTTTATTCTTTTATTCTGAAGCACTGGCTAGAAACTATATTTTAAAAACACTTTATTTATTGTTATTTTATTCTAAAGTATTGGCTAGAAACTATAATTTAAAAACACTTTGTGTGATATCTATCCAGGCTTAGAAAATAGTTTATGCCTAATGCTCCTAAACTCTTCGTTCTTACCTTTCATTTTATAACTACAGTGAAAACTGTTAACAACTCAAAAAAGAACAAAAATCTTCATGAAATAACATTTAGTTATTTTTTAAAAAGAGAACCTCTTACCTGAGCATGAAAATTGGACATAGTCGTTGTCTCTATATCTTTCTTTCCTAATATCTCCATTTTCACTGGTGAATTGGGAAAATTAAATGAAAAGTAGTCTAGAAAGTCAGGTAAATATGTAGCTGCCCCATGAACAATACCCATTACATAGTAAGCTGCAGAGTTTTCATTTTCACTAAAAACCAGACCCACAAATTCTTCTGCAAACCTCTCCATCTCCACAGGAGACAAATGGGAGAGTTCATTACTGTAGGCATGGATAACTGATGCACCTCCATTAGGCTGGTGCTCAATATGAATGAGCTGTTTGAACTCCAACGTGTCCAACCTTTTCATTTTACTCTGAACTCGAGGCTCCTTTAATGAGACAAATGGAAACTCACTGTTCTCTGGTATCTTAGACTCAAACTCCTTCTTGGCATCCAAATTCTTTCCAATATAATCCTTAAGATGATCATCTATGATGCCTTTGGCGTCTCGATCTTCAACATCAGAAAGCAATCCTGAGCAGACGGTTTGAATAGATTTGCTATACATTTTTGGACGCTTCCTTTTTTCACTTTCTTTGTGTTTCTTTTTCTTTTTCTTCTTTACTTTTTTAATTTGTAAGTCTTCTGCATTTGTTTTTGGCTTGTCCTTCCCACCTGTTGGGAAAAATTTGTTTTGAAACTCCTTATTTTAACTGCTAAAATCCCACACCTTAGGTAAAGCATTTTAATTAAAAAAGACAAATTTATCTTCATTTTACTTTATATTGGGGATTAATTTTACACAGCACTGAAAATTTAATATACAGAGTATCCCAAAAGTCTCAGTGCCATTTTAAGCAAACCAAGTACACTAAGAGTTTTGGGATATATAAAAAACTTAAATATCACACTTTATGTCAAAAATATAAAAACACTGATAAAAATCAAAAGAATGGAACAATCTACCATTAAGCACAGGGGGAAAAACTTAACACCAATGCTGTGTAGAAAGGCAGCCATTACTGAGAGTTAGAAAACTGTTCTTAGACTCAAACTCATGTCCCACCCCCACCCTACCCACTGCAACTAGGAGAGTAACATAATATGAAAATGTATAAGATATTTGTAAAACTAGCAAAAATAGCAAGAAAAGGCAATTTGTAAGCTACTTGATTTCCCTCTTTCTATGTCAGAACTAATTTTGCCTCTATACAGACTCTTTGGGGTTTCTTACTATAAGTCTTCTAAGTTCCAAGAAGGAACCAATGGGGGCGGCTAGGTGGTACTGTGAGTAAGAGCAATGGCCCCAGAGTCAAGAGGACATGGGATCAGTTCCAGCCTCAGATACTTAACACCCACACAAAAAAACTGGCCATGTAACCTTGGGCAAGTTACTTAACCCCAACTGCTTTAAAAAAAAAAAAAGGAACCAAAGAAAAAGACATAGCAACAATATAATTTACAAAGTCATTAATATTTTCTCAAAAACCAAGCCCTCAAAGACGTAAGCAATAGTAATAGAACTCCATTGTCTCCGTAACTTTTGTTCATTTTCACTGAAGAGACAAGACATAGAGGCAGAAGAATAAAGCTATATTAATGCAATGACACAGATTGAAAGGTCATCTAGCACAGTAAACAAGAGGGCTAGTTCTGAAGTCAAGAAGACCAGTGTTCAAATCCTGCATCTGAGACAAACTGACTCCATGAGAACACAGGATAAATGACTTAACCTATTATTGCCCCAGACAACTTTTAGGTGCTTCAGCAGCCTCAAAGAAGTTTACTAACTCCCAGCCTGACACCACTAAAACTCCAAATCAAAAATACATGGTCAAAAGAAAGCATGGACCAAACAATGTAGAAACAAAAAAGGAAGAAATCATGAATTATGGCATGGTAGGCAAAACAGATTTATGGGCACGTCATTTAATTACCGAGCTTCAAGTTTCCTCATCTATAAAATGGTGACAATAATGTTTGCCCTTGCTAACTCACAGGTACGCAATATTGATCAAGTGACACTATAAAATACTTTCATGTAAAAAAATTCAAGGTGTTACGTTACACAATTATAAGCTGTTTTTACTATAATTTACAATCCAGGGCCTCACCAAGTCTCTCTAAACATTTTAACAGAAAATTATGAAATCCCTCAAAAGAAAAATTATATTTCCTAAAATGATTCTCTCAAGTAACTGAAGTAAAAATCTAGATATGAGTTTATTTATTTTCATCTATGTAGGACATCCACCCACTGAAATTCTTGAATTCCCCTCAAAATTTCTTCCTGACTTCATTTTAACCTATCTTGTTCAGTTGTGTCAAATGAAAAGGCGTTCCTACTTTTCAAAGCTAGTTCTTCCATACTTCTTCAGGATTCTGCTACATCTTTATTGTTCATTTAATTTCTCCATCCTGAATTTTTTTCCCTCATCCTTTCTCATATACATTTAACTGAAGTTTTTCAACACCATCAGTATCACTAAGTCCTTGCCTCAGCAACACAGAAAAAAAATCTCTTCAGTTGCCACAACTTAAGAGGTGGCAATGTAAACAATTAAAAATGATTTCTCTACTCCTTATCTTTTACTTTTTATACTTACATAAGATGTATTTTATAGTATGTGGAAGAGAAAGGAGAGAAACAAAACAGGACAGAAGAAATATTCAGCTATATTTTTAAGTCAATCATGGCTCAATAAAAAGTTTTATTTAATAAAAGAAGTTACTAAAGGCTTATTGTTCTGCGGTAAGATAGAAAAGCATGTCACACAAAAAAAGTGGTGCTAGAAGGGGCAGTGAAGAAAAATTTTTTGTTATTAAACTTTTCTTAGACTATAAATTCCCTGCTGACTCACTTTATATAATAACAAAGGAGATATAATATAAATCTCTATCTATAGAGCTACAGACACTTAAATGTTTTTCAAAATGATCATGACTTGTAATTTTAACTATAAAAATGTCTGAATAAGGTTAATACCTCAACATCAACATGTATAAAGAAAACCAACAACTAATTATGACTTAAGTTATAACAAAATAAATAAAAATATGCATATGCCTTTATAAAGATAAATTCCAAAAAAGAGTCAAGAAAATTTAAAGGTAGTTAAATTGATAGAATTAGTGAAGTACTCTTATGGCTCAGGGTAAACCACAAAACCTAATTAGATCAAGTTTAAAAACCTTGAGAATCCTAACCTTAAGGATGAATAAATAACCTGTTATTTATTAATATTAAATAAGGATGAATAAATAACCTGTGTACTTCTGGTGTCCAAAACTACAGCATGTTCTGACTTAGTAATTTCCTAGGATACTGTAATAATTTAAAAAAACTTAAAGTTCAATTTTCAGTTAGATTATGCATTCTTAATGCATAATTCTTAAAAAAATTTTGCTATTAAACTTTTCTTAGACTATAAATTCCCTGCTGACTCACTTTATATAATAATAAAGGAGATATAATATAAATAAGGAGCTCCATATATCAGTGAAATTGTGGATTTGGTTTAAAAAAAAAACTTTGCAATTTACCCCAAAAAATGCTTAAATTTATCAGCGCGATACATGCTCCCCCCATTTTATGCTACTAAGGGATATAAAAGAACACAATTTTTGCCTTCAAACTATACTTAAAGGGATAATTTCCACTTTGGAATCATGTATGTTTTCTTCTACAGTTTTACATGAACTCTCTTTCACTCATTTTCTTTCTCTATATATGAAATATGCATGGAACTATATGTATGTAAAAAAAAGGAAATGGTAGAATAAAAAAAATTATTGGAAAAGTTCTTTAACTTACCTAACCTCCTTAAAATTAGACTACATATTAATTTTCATAAGACAATAGGCCATTTCTCATTTTAAAGCTTCATCATGTGCATTAACAGAAATCTTTTCAAACATACAGAACATCCAAAATTCCCCAGAGTGAATTCTGAGCCACATAGATCTAGAATTTCTTACACTTTAAGTCCTAATGTTTACTTGCTTTTATCATGTATTAGGAAGAATAGGATAACAATAGGTAACTGTGGACCCAGTAAAGATAAAAGATCAAAAGTAAAACCATGATTCTATTTTGGAGAGTTGCACAGAAACAGAGACAAAATAGTTTTAATTTGAACAATTTTCTTTAACAATTTTCTCAAAAATCATTGGTTTTTCTTTGTACCAGTATATCTTTTGGATTGACAACCAGAAGGTTATCCAGAATGAGACCTAATTACATATCTGATACTAGAATTATTAAAGTAAATCAGGTTTCATTTAGTTATTATTCAATTTTTTTTTAAACTTAGTTCTTCATACTATTTATATTACAGCAACTGGGATATCCAATAGACCTCTCAAACTCAACAATGTCTATTAGTACAACTGGATAACATCAGTAAAGAAAAAGGGACAAGTGGAAGAGGAAGAAGCCATTTGATAAAGGGGAAGAAATGGGAAAAAAAGATGCATACAGGGAAAAGTAACTGACTTAGATATTACTTGGCACACAAACAAAATACTTATCTCTGACTACAGAGTAACTTAAGAAATAATCATGCATCACTTTTGCATTTGAAAATAAAGAATGACAATTTTTGTTGGGCAGATAAAGAATGATAATTTCATTCATTTCACCAGCATCTTTCCTTTGGGAAGTATGAGAAAATTACTGAAAATAAATCATAATGATCAATCATTTTTAAAGTGTCAGTAATCAGTAATAGAAATATCACAAACTCAATTTTAACATGGATAACAAACTGCTATAGAATGCAAGTATTAGAACCTAAGTTATCTTTCCTGATGCATTCAGAATCTTCAACAGTATCTTTGATATCTAGCAACTTTCTTATTTTCTTCTTGGCTAAGAATTCCACATCTGAAGAAAATTTAACTATCAACATGCATAAGTCTCAGATCCATTTCAAACTTTTTTCTACTGTATTATCTCATTTCAAATGTCACTTTATGAATATTATCTTAATACTGTTTCAAATTTAACAATCAGGGGTATGCATAGTACACCTGCCAAAGTAATTTTCTTAATGTGGAGATCTGATCATCTCACTCCCCTACTCGATAAATTCCAACAGTTCCCAATTACCTTTTGGTTCAAATATAAAAAAGTCCTTTATTTAGCATTTAATAGTGATTAATATTCACATTAATGTTCACAATTACATAAAATTTACATTAATCACTATTAATCACCCCTGTAATGTCTTTCTAATGATGAAAAGTGCTACCAGGTCCACTACGTGGTGCAGTGAACATTGAGCACTAGCCCTGGAATCAGGAGGATCTGAGTTCAAATCCGGCCTCAGACACTTAACACTTATTAGCCGTGTAACCTTGGGCAAGTCACTTAACTCTAACTGCCCTGCCTTCCCCCCTCCATAAAGCAAAACAAAAATAAATAAATAAATAAGAAAAGTGCTACCTATCTCCAGACAGAGAAGAGACTGACTGAGAGTACAGAATGAAACTTAACTTTTGCTGGACGTGGCCAATGGAGGACTTTGTTTTGCTTGACTATACATGTTTTTTAACAGGTTATGTTTTTCTTGTTTTCTCAGGGAGGAAGATACATAACAAGGTATTGAGCAGTACATGGGAAGGAAAGGAGGAAAAGAATGTAAACATGAAAATTAAATTAAATTTTTAAAAAATAAGGTGTTTAGCCTGTAGATACATGACCCTGGCAAGTCATTTAAAGTCATTCTCTTGACCTTAGTTTAGTTCTTCATTTATAAAATGAAGGGTTAGACTAGACAGCTTCTAATGTCCCTGCTATCTCTAAATCTACACTCTGGAGATCCTATGATTTGTTTTTGATTTTTCTTTGTATCCCTAGTACTCAGTACGATGCCTGGTACTTAATATGTGCTTGCTAACTGAACTGACTATTGCATAAAATTTATACCACTATGAGTTTACACAGATAAAATGGAGAATAATTATTTAAGCTAGTAGGCTAAAAACTCATCATTTAAAGTGATGTGAACATTAATCACTATTAATCACTAGCTGATGTTCAAACTGATATAGTTAAGATTCTATGGGGTTCCTGCTTCAAAGTCTTATAATCTATTTAGACAAAACATTTAAGCAAAGAAAAGCTAACAAAAGAAAAGCTAACTAAAGTATCCAAAAATGTAAATCCTAACTTCTGTTCCTTTTGAACTAAAATCCTATATAAGAAGTCAAGAAGAGAAGAAAGTAGATAGCTTGTACAAATTATGGTACAAGATCATCAGGATACATAAGAAAAATGAAAACGGAAATAGTGAGAAAATGTTTTCTGTATGCTTTCAACAATCTAAATTTGCCAGTTACTTCTGTGTGTATCTGTGTGTATAGATATACAGATATCTACTCTGTTCCTCCCTTGAACTCTCATCCAATAATTACATAATTCTTTTATTTATGCACAGAGATTTACTATGTTATCAGCTAATATCAAGGATGATGAATTTGCCAGAAATTTATTAATACAGCAACATACTTTACCAGAACAGTAGCTAAAATCCTAGAAAATGTGATGGTCTCTATTTTCACCATAATATATGCTTTTTCTCTTGCTCCCTCATACCCCTACTCAACTTTTTTTCAAGCTGGTTTCATATTAAGAATTCTTAAATTTGCTATTTAAATTTTCTATTTAAAAAAAAGGTATTTGCATGACTACTATCCTCTTATTACTCTATTACCCTCTAAGAACAAAATTTAATCACAACTTGAAACCGATCAAACACAAGAGACATCCAAAATTAGTATGCCTGAGTATGAATGAAGAATGGGATAGAAAAAAAAATTGTCTCCTGAATTTGCCTGAGACAGAAATTTCTTACAGAGAACTCAAGATGGAACACTATTTTTTTGATGCCATTTTTCTTGCCACTAAAGGAATTTCTCTATTCTCACATCTAAGTAAAATGCCGTGGCCTTCTATGAAGGAATGTGAAACAAAACCATTAAAACTTGATAAAACAGTGTTGTAAAGTTGTAATGTTTTTCCCCTTAGGAAAATTAACTTCTTTTGAAATAGTTATTTACTACATAAAATAGCCCTCTTTAAATGAAACAACATCCCAAAACATTCTTGATAAAAAATTGTAAAAGAGAATATTAAAACTATATTACATTCAAATCATACATTTCTCACCATTTTGTTTAATCACTATTAAAATTCATCTCCAGGAAAAAACATGCATTTATTATTTATACAACTAAAATTAATATACACTAAACAAAATTATTCTGTAAGGACTTACCTTTTGGCAATAATTTGACTTCTCCGTTCTCTTTCTTTATTTCATTTATTACTTTATGCTTCTTTTTTTCTTTTTGCTTCTCTTTGTCTCTCTCTTTAATTTTGTCTTTGATTTTATCTGTGGGGGAAAAAACTTTCCATGTTAAAAATAGTTACAGAAAATAGATACTTAAAGAACATGACAATTTTATCCAAGTAAAAAATAAAGAAAACAACATAAAAATATATCAGAACTTCAGAAAAAAGGCTTACCAAAAAAATGTACATCTTCATTGATGGTTTTACCAAATTTGTTTGACTCTATAACACTAAATGATATGTTCTAAAAAAAGATTATTCTCTTTATTCTTTATGTATGGTAGAGAACATCACTTTTCAGAATTAATATTTCTGGGCTATAATTATAAGAAATTATAACACAGTCTTGTACCTACAGAAGAACTTGCACTAACCCAATATATCCTAAAGTTTCTTTTTTGTTAAACTGTTGGTTGTGTCAGCAGTAAAGCACATAAAAATACCAATTATGCGAGTTATGTTGGATAATTTTAAAAAGTGAACAGCTGATTCACAGGACAAGGGATATTTTTCTACACAAGTACAACTATGTTTCAGTTCCATTTGCTTCTGTACATAGTTTATTTATATGTCCTTGGGAGCACAATCATCACCAGCATATGAGAGGTAGACTTCTTACTGGATAATTCTGTAGGCACAGGGCAACATAATGGGAGAGCCTAGAGGAACAGAATTGGATCACCCTCTCTGACAGTGAGGAAGCACAGCGACTGTGATGTGAACTGTGGCCCTATCTTCTATGTGTAAGCCATGCCTACCTCATGTCTTCTCAGTACATTCTGTCCATTGGCTGAAGCACTAGTATTACTGTCTCAGGACACAGCTAGTGCCCCATGGAGTGACATGTGATGAGTCTAGGCTTTCAGGCTCATTGAAAGCTGCATAGCTGATCAGTGCCTTCTTAAGGCAAAAACAACTTTTGTCCTTTGAAAGTTATTGGGGTAAGGAACCAGTTATTTGGATAGGAGATTCAACACAACAAATACCTACTCAAGGCAGCATGGAATAATAGTCCTTATTTACCATTAAAACGGGAACAATAATACCTGCCCCACCTATCCTTCACAAGATTGTTATGAAAAAAGCACTCTTCTAGGCAAGTCATTCTACTTCTCTCTGCTTCAGTTTCCTCAATGGAAAAATGAAAATAATATCTATCGGGTTGTATTGAAACCTCCTTTATGCTTTGTCTCCCCATTAGAATGTGAGCTCCTTGAAATTAGGATCTGTCTTATTTTTCTATTTGTAGTCTTAGCACTTCATACATAAGGGCTTAATAAATGCTTTTTCATTCATTCAAGTGAGATAATGTATGTAAAGTATGCTTTACAAATCCTGAAGTATTATAGAAATATTATTAAAGTGTGCATTACTGTTATTATTACTTGCAAGGCACTACTACGCCAGGCACTAGGGATTCAAAGGACACTATAGACATTACTCTCAAGGAACATAACATCTGATCATAATAATGTAAGGTGTTCATATATCCAAAGATCACTGATATCCTGCAGAATGTATTACATTTAAAAAGAGTCCAGGCAAAATCTTAAGTGTGAAGAAGGAACCAAAGAAAGCTTCGTGGAGGAGGCAACACCTAGGTAGGGTCTTGAATGAAAAGAAGGACTTGAGAAAGACTGCAAGTTATGAGGATCTGTTACAGGCAAAGGAAACGTCATGAGCTGAGACAAAGAAGGTAGTACTACAAGAGGGGATATAGAGCAGTCCAATTTGAATGGAACTTATACTCTGTGAAGATGGAGGATATGAGGATAGAGAGACCAAGGGGTCATTAATTTAAAACACACTGCTGAAAACAAAATATGCTTGGCAACTAACTGAACAAAGGCAGTTAAGAGAGAGAGGAAGAATCAAAGATGACTCAGATCTTGAGACTACTAGAATGTTAGCCCCTTAAAAGCATGGATTCTTTTTGTCTTTCTAGCACTTACAGTATGGTGACTGGAACATGGCAAGCAGTTAAATGTATACTGAGTAACTGAATGATTTGGAAAATGGTAGTACCATCAATAGAAATAGAGAAATTATGATATAAAGAGCCATCTACTTCTTTTAAATGTCCCTGGGGGCAGGAAGATGTGACATGGTATAAAAAATAATGGACTTAGAGTCAAGCAAGACCTGAGTTCAAATATGGCATCAGATACTTACAGGTTGTGTGATCGTGGACAAATCACTTAACCTGTGACAACCTGTTTCCTCAACTATAAATTGGGAATAAAAACAGCACCTACCTCCCAGAGTGGTTATAAGGATCAAATAAGATAATAACCGTGAAGCACTTATTACAGTGGCTGGTACATACTAAGTAACATAAATATTAACACTCTATAAATGCTGCTATTATTGTTATTGTTATTATTTCTTCTAACCAGGTGCAATGGAAATGCAAATTTAAAGATCTTCCCTGCCCTTAGGCCAAAGTGCACCTGGAGCCTGGGGTGGGAGGCTTGTTTTTCAGTAGATACTTCTTGATTGGCCAGTGGGTCAATAAGGTTGTTACATTCTCTGAGCCAGGAGAAGGCTATATAAGCCCTGATGTGTAGCTTTGTTTTGGGGCTCACTTTGAGAAGTGTTCTGTGATTTGATATAGATTCTGGGAAGCCGTTGTCCAGCTCCCCCCCCTTTGAAAAACCCAGATGTTGAAACCCAGATGTTGACTGGGTATGGATGTAATGGTTGGACAGTTTGGAAATCTGTCTACTTGATCTGTTTCTGTCTTGATAATTCTGCCTGTATACTTTGAAGTTCAGGGTGCTGACCTTTTTCCCGTGAACGAGGTAAACGATATATGTTTGACTGATTAAAGTAAGCTTGTTAACCCATTTTGAGTTGCTTTCCTTTATCAAAGCAGATCCAAGAACCTGTGCTAGCAGCCACCCTGGGAACGCTGGGGTGCTTGCTGCTACACCAGGCTGAAAAGTCTACCTGTGTTTTTGTTTGTTTTTGTTTTGTTCTGTTCTGTTTGTTTTTTTAAAATACAATAAAGCATTCTTAGGGGGAAAAAAAGATCCAATCCCATAGTTCTGTACTTTCCCTCTTTACCTACTAGGTGGCACTCTGGTATTGGCTCTGGAAACTGATTAATGAGGAGTCCAAAGGCTAGGAAAACTCAAGTGCCTTCATCTTCTCCTCCCAGGAAACCAGCAAGGAGCATTAAATCTAATCAATTAATTTTACACACAGACACACACACATACCCCCAAGGGAAAGGCAGTATGGCATAGTAAATGGCTGCCTCTGGGGTCAGAATGATCTGGGTTTAAGTTCTACCCCTGACATAATGCTGGTGACACAACTAAGGGCAAAATAACGACTTCATAAATGTCACAGGCTGCAACATATGATTGCAAATTATAAATAAGCTGTTCCCTCTATTTTTGGAGGGAATTTCCAAGACCAGCTGTTTTTTAAGGATATCACTGGTGATAAGAAAAAAATTCAAATGTATTTTTTTTTTGCTTTTTGTTCATTTGGTTTTATTTAACAAAATGCCACTTATCTAGCAGTTATACCTCTAGAAACCTTCCAAAACCCTATTTAGAAGTAAGCTGAAACACCTCCAAGTCCACCTAGAGTATAAAACATAAAGCCTATATGCACTTTATCAATTTTTTTTCCAACAGAAAGCATTTTACAATTTCACACAATACAGAAGAATGCTCAAATTGGCTGTAAGCCAGACTTTTGACAACATCAAATATCTGGGAGCCTACTGTAAAACGAAAAGCTCTCTGAAAGTTACAAAGTTGTCGATGAGTCCCATTCATTGGGGTGAAACCCTCCTTATCCTCATTCAACTGAATATAAATAAGGTTGCTTATTGAAAAAGATATATTGATAACAATGAACAGTGACATCTAACAACAGAGAACCATAGATATAGTAAAGTACTATGAGCTCATTCACCATTTTTTATTTTTAAAAAAGACCTATGGACTTATAACTGTTTCATCAATAAAGTAAAGAATATCTTGGAGTAAAAAAATTTTTCATGGTTAAAACTTCAGGTATTTAAATATATGTTTCAGATATCCATAAAATTTCACTTATATGGAATACCAATTTTCTAAAAGTTGCATAAGTAAGATATTACTGTATTTATTGTGGTTTCCACTAATCACTCTCAACCATATCTAGATTATAATGGGGGGAGGAGGGCCAGAAACAGTGAGTAGCAAACAGTAGGTTCGTAGAGAAAGGGAGAATGGGGGAAGCAGAACAGATGAGAGGTATATATAGTAATCTGGAGCCATTCAGTAAAGTAACTAATATAATATACTTTATTATATCCTAAAGACTTTACTGTATTACAAAATATTTTGTAATAACATAACTCCTGCATTATCAACTAAATGCTAAATTATATTATTCATAATATTTACTGAGGCAGGGAAATATGTAATACATTTCAGAAATATTTCCAAACATTTTTAATGTTATCTGAAAATTTATTTAATCACAATGTCAGTTTAATATTCTTTTCAACTCTAAAAATTCTACATTCTATTCCATTCAACAATAAGAGATAAATATGATTTTATCCTATTCTGTCCTAATACCCCACCAACTCCTTGCCAATCACCAACCAAGGATCACTCCCACCACTTGCCTCCTCCATGTCTACTCAAAAGCTGATGAAGAGAGCTGGAAGGAGTCTCAACAACTAGACTGATTATTACCATTACAATTTTATATTGCTATATAATCTCTACTGGGTCCTCACTACATCAAAACACTCATCTTTAATTGATTTTTTATCTTATTTCCCCACAGAAGTTGTTCTAAACTACCTCCTCTCAAACCTTCCAAATCACTCCATTCTTCCTCACTCTGAAAATCACACAACTCATACTTTGCTGAAAAAAAAAAAAATCTAGGAATTCCCTCATCCCCTCCTAATCTAACAACTATCTGATCTCATCCCCTGCTATTTCCTTCTCTCCTAAATCTCTGATGAAGAAATGGTCCTTCTCATCAAGGTCAATCACTTTTACAAATATAATAATCCCATTCCCATCCAGTCTTTTCTAGGAAATTGGCCCCACTATCATTCCTTTCTTTCTCATCTTCCAATTAATCTACCAGTTCCTTTCTTACTGCCCACAAACACAGATAAGTGTTCTCCATTCTTATAAAACCTTACTAGACACTGTAACTGTCCTACATTCCTCTCCTCTTTCTCAACTAAACTCCTAAATAAAGGTGTCTACGCTCATGACTCTACTTCCTCTCCTTTCACTATAATGGAAGAGGGAGGTGGACATGGGGGAAGAGTTGTCAAAAGAACTGAAATGCAGGAGGGGTCCAGGTTGCCAAGGCCTTGGAATGCCAAAGAGATTAAAAAACAGCACTGTACAATATTATTATTTGAGGTCTGCAAGTGCTATTCCTCCTTTAGTTCTACTTTTACCCATTAATCCTTTTGACATTCTGTATCTCTTGTTCCTCCAGATGAACTATTATTTTGCCTAAATCTATAAAGTTTCCCCTTGGTACTTTGATAGGCACAGCAATTAAGGGAATAGCCATTTCTATTATATTGGCATGGCTCAGATATAACTACTAAATACACTTTTAAATATTTAAGTCATTATTTCTTTAAGGAATATTTTATAATTGTATTTATAAAGATCTTTGAGTATGTCATAATAGACTGACTCCCAGATATTTTGAACATTTTGTAGTTATTTTAAATGACACTTGCCTTTCTAAAGCTTTATCTTGTATTTTATTATTGTGATATGGAAAGGCTTTTGATTTTTACAAGTCTTTTTTACATCTTGGAACCCTGATGAAATTACTGTCTTAATTTCTTCATTTATTTTCCAACATATAACGTCATTCTTAACAGCAAAAAAATGGAAAACGACTGTAATAATTTTGAAATGGCTGAAACATATTCTAATATATGAATGAAATAGACTATTGCACCCTAAGAAAGTGAGACTACAAAAAATACAAGGAAATATGGGAAAATGTATATGAAGTAATACAGAATGAGAAAAGCAGAACCAAATTTATACATATTTGGACAATAATTATATATAATTTCATCATAACTTATATAAACACAATTGGAAAAAGAAAAATTTAAAAGGGGACACAAAAATGATGATTTATTACTATTTTTTAGGATAACCCTTTAAAAATATGGTATATAAAGTTCACAATTTCATGAAAAATCATTCTTAATTTTTTTTAAAACCCAAAACTTTGCTAGGGGTGGTAAAGCATCATAAGGTGGCAGTTTTCTATCAACATGAGGATGAATGGGTTCCTTTTGAGGGAGGGGGGGTTAGTAAGCTTCTTTTCTTTCTTTCTTTTTTTTTTTTTTTAAGCAATCGGGGTTAAGTAACTTGCTCAAGGTTACAAGGTCTTTTTTTTTTTTTTAAAGCAATTGGGGTTAAGTAACTTGCCCAAGGTTACATGGCCACTTTTTTGTGTCTTTGTGTGGGTGTTAAGTATCTGAGGCCTGAACTGATCCAGGGTCCTCCAGATTCCGGGGCCAGCACTCTTACTCACTGCGCCACCTAGCCTCCCCATAAGCTTCTTTTCAAAGGAAGTATTCACAAAGATGCACAAAGACTACTTGGTGATACTGTCATTATAATTTTTTTGAGGATACCAAGTCTTTATATGTCCCAAAATAAAAAAAAAAAACATAATAAGTTCTCTGTAGCTTTATCACAGTTATTTAAGTGCTAATCTCTCATCCTACATACATTCTGAAGAAGGCATTTTACATTTTGGTAGGTCAGAAACAGTAGAAAGAAGTGAGAGCAAATGGAATTATACCTAAGTACACATAAACGCAAAAGAGATAATGGTCTATTACAGTACTGTTCTGATGCTTCACTGTAGGCTGAAGGTGACCCTGGATTTCAAAGACTATGCCAGCAGACTGCAGGCTTTAGTAGTTTTACCAGGCTGGGAAAGCTTAAAGTACAATCTGGCAAAAACCTCAGTTAGGTGCATTGTCCAAGGTTCAGTCTAAGCAAGTTTACTTCTGAGAGAGTCTTATCACCAGACTTGGCTACAGAAGATGGCTTTTTCAACTACAGCAACTCTACTAAATGGTAAAAACAAAACAAACAAAAAAACACAACATAACACACACAAAAAAAACCTCTATTAAGTTTTTTTAAAAAAGATCTGAAATTTGAATTAGTGAAAAGAACACTGAAAAAGTCAGAGACCCTTCAAATATTGTCACAGTATACCATATATACATTATATATGTATATGTGTGTATATATATGTATCACCAATAGTTACAAAAGTAACATTTTTGGCAGAATAAAATGTTCAGATTTACAAACAACAGTATTTTTGTACAGAGAATTAGGTATGCAAAGGTCCTTATATAGCAGGATGTTTTTTACTTGATAAATGATAAAAATTTCATTATTAAAACTATAAGAATGTCTCTCCTTCCCCTGCCTTTAACCACTGATGTAGGAGCTACCAAAATCCCTGAGAGGTCAGTTCATGTTACTGCCTTTTTGCTATCCAGATTTTATTCTTTCATTCTATTACCTTTCACCAGCTTCACAGAGAATGAGTTCTTCATAAAAGAAAAATTGAGCTGCAGGCCACTATAAGTAAAATTTTGGTTTTATTACAGGATTGTATTTTTAGACCTACAAGGGAAATTAAAGGTCATTTAGAACAACCCCTCATTTCACTGATAAGAAAACCAAGACAGATGCAAAGTGATTTGTCCAAGGTCACCAGGTAGTTAAGAAGGCAGGGCTGGAATTTAAACCCAGGTCCCCTGACTCCAAATCAATTCCATTATACTGCCTTCTATATATCAGTTAAATAGTCTTTTTGTGGCTGAAAACTAGAAACCTACCTACCACTTACAGAGAGCATGGTACAATAGAGAGACCCCGTGGGTTCAAATTCCATCTCAGTTACTAAGTAAACTAAGTGACCCCAGTCAAGACACAACCTCAGATCCTCATCAGTAAAATGAAGAGTCAGCCTTTATGGCCTCTATGATCCTTTCTAGTTCTAGAGCTATGATCTATAATCTAAGTCTTATTTTTTTAAGGCAGCATGGAAAAGTACACAGAGTGGGGGACTTCAGAGTCAGGAATACTGGAATTTAAGTGACCAAGTCACTTAACCTCAGTGTGTTTCAGTTTCCTCATCTAGAAAATAAAAAGGTTAGATCTGGTGGTCTCCAAAGTCCCTTCCAGTTCTAAAACTACAATCCCATGAACACTTTCTAGGGCAGCTCAAGCGCCCAAAGTTCCAAAACTACCAACTACAAACTTTTAGAAGGCAAGTGTTTGTAAAGAGGACACTATGTTACAATGAGTGGTCTAAATTATCTATAACTGCCATCAATTAGGGAAATACATGGGCATATTGTGGCATATGAATGTAATATGGCACCAGAAAAACAAATAAGGAATTCAGAGAAACAAGAAGAATCGTGTGAAGTGATGCTGAGTGAAACTAAACTATACCACACATAATAGCTACCATAATATAAATGAATAGTCAATAAACACTTACTAAGCACCTATGTGCCAGTCACTGTACTAAGCACTGAGGATACAAATTTTAAAAAAAGTTTCTATCCTCAAGGAGCTTTTAATCTAATGGGGGAAAGACAACACACAAAAGGAAGCTAAAAAGGTGGGTGAAAGGGAAGGGGAGAAGAAGGAATTGCCATAAGAATACCCCTCAGCTCTGGCAGCTCAAAACTAAGCAAAGCAGATGGTAGGAAAAGAAGAGTTGGCTAGAAATTCTGAACCCTCCAAAGGTAAGCTTTGGAAGGAGTCTTTGTTCCATCCTCCAGCCCTCCAATCAGATGGGAGAGGCAACTGGGAGTAGACAAGGTATAGAGCTATCAAAGCTGAAGCAATCTTCATGTCAATGAGATTTCTGGTGATGAGCTAATCCAGGAATAAGCATGATGTTCAAGGAATGAAAACCAAACAGAGTAGCTGGTAGGAAATGAAGAGGAAAAACACTAAAAGCTGAACACTGTCTTTGTTCTCTGGAATTCAAACCTGGATTCAAATTCTGCTTCTAATGCTTACTGACTAGATGTCACTTAACCTCCTGGGCCTCAGTTTTCTCATCTATAAAAGTAAGGGTCTGGAGTGGTGACCTCTGAGGTCCCCTGCAGTTCTAGAATTATGATTCCCTATGATAACAACAAATCTTGGTCCCAGAGAAAAGAGATAAATAAATAACCACTCACACCTCGAGGACAAAGTGGAAGAAAGGGGCTGTGAAATATCATAAACACTGTCAAACAAGGTTAGCTGTGTTAACTTGGTTTTGCCTTATTGTTTTCATTTGTTAAAAAGAAAGGTTCACTGGGGAGGAAGAATGGGAGTCTGGAGAAGTATGTCCAAAAATGACTGTCATGAAAACAAAAGCTTCAATAAAACTATTTTTAAAGCAGCCAGATATATCTGACCTTGCTTTCTGACTGGCTCATAGCTTTGCCAGATATACAATCAAATATTCTGATTTTTAAGAGATGGTCCTCAAGCTTCATTGCTTACCTGTCCTGCTAGTGTATCTGATGCAATTTACTCTAAGAGTAAACTGAGATGGTGATATCAAAGGAGTTACTTTAATAAAAAATGTCTCTCCAACACAACTGTTCTACTTGCATTTTTAAAAGGAAAACTAAAATGAAAAGATCTTAACAATACCATATTTATTTGGTGGAGGTTCCAACAACACAATCACAGAATTTTAGAGCTAAACTTCACATACTATATTTTCACAAAGAAATAAGATATACAATACAATGAAAATAATCATCCTATGGAATCACAATTCTATCATCATTTTTATATGGCATTTTACAATATTAGTCGCAGGATTAGTTTGTTCTGAATAAATCTTTGCAACATATCTGAGAAATCTGTCGATGAGTTGGCAGCATTAGAATAGTGAAAAGAACACTAATCTTGAGGGTTATGAGACCTGGTTTATCTCTGAGATCATGTTTCCTTATTTTTCAAGTAAGCAGATTAGACCTCATGCCCAAGGCACCTTTTAGTTCAAAATTTATTATTCTATGAAAATGACAAACTATTTGGAGATATTCTCATTGTATTTGATTCTAATATAAATGTGGCTATTCAGAATTTTATAATTAAGGTATTACTGCCTATTCCTTTTATTTTACTTTAAAACAACCAAATTCAGGTTTTTGGGGGATAAGACAGTTGTATATGAAATGCCAGGTATTAATGTTCTATGCTTTGTAGAATTCATGCAAAAAAATTTCTTCATGAAAATATATGAAGGAAGTTCAAATTATATCGTACTTTTGTCTTACTATTCTGAAAAGACAGACTGCTCTGGTTAAAGTCTCTAGAACAGAAAAAGGAACAGAAGGTTGAAAACAATTCTGTGACAGTTAAGGATTAACTAATCCTAAATGACAGTACCAAGACTGTCTTAGGAAAATAAGATACAGGAAAAGCTGTTAAAAATATATGTCCAGATTATGACATGATTTAAGAAGAGTTGTAGCTAGAAGAAAATAGCAAAATGAAAATGGGGGTGAGAAGAGATAAGAGTTACAGAATACATACAAAAACAGAGTAAAACTAGTAAAATAGGCCTAAAATAATGAGGTGTTCTTGACAGTTGTACAGTTAGTAGTCTTGGCATATGGCATATTACAGTCTGTGGAGAGTTAAAAATGAACAAATGAGAGCAATGGAGAGGTATGTGGCAGGCATAAACAGGGTACAACATAATACGTATAAGAAATCTAAGTAAAATATATCACTGGGGAAATGTATGAACAAAGATGTGCTGGTCATCATATGGCGAGGGATACAGACAGAAGGGTGAATAACCTAGGTGCTACACTGGCATACCTAAGGTATCACGAGAAATTAAGAACAGAAATCATTACCATCACCCAGGCTCTTGTGGATCTGCAACCCTTCTAATTCTTATAGCTGACTCCAGAGGGAATAACCTAGAAATAGTATAAGAACACATCGATATTCAAGAGACAAGAAGTTCCAGTTTGTTTGAAATACAGAGTATGGCCAACAGAGTACAAGAACTGTTCTTATATCATGTATCAATCTGGACGTGATATATGGACTAATCTTGGGGTTAGGAGATCTGGGCAACTGTAATGGGAATGAGAACTTGAAGATCTTCCCTGCCCCTTAAGAGACCTAGGGGGGAGTTTGAAGACCTCCCCTGCTTTGAAAGTAAACTGCCCCCTAATAGGCTGAATGTAATCACATGTAGCCTGTGATGGAGGGAATTTGCTGAAGGGTGGAGCAGAGCCCACAGGAAGCTTCCCTGCTGCAAAGATAAACTCTACCCTCTGATAGGCTGAATGTAGTTACATGGAGTCTGTGGTGGGAGGAGTTTTGCTGAAGGGAAGCAGAGTCCACAGGAAGCTGGTGGTCACAGCTAGTCAGAGGGTGGGGGAGAGAGGAAGACCTCAGGCAAGGAGTCAGATAGACTGGTTAATAGATACTGATCTTGTATTGGTTTGTGGGAAGGCTGAAGGATGGTGTGGCTCTCTTCCTTATTATGGCTTCTGAATATCTTTGGTACTATGATGGAATCAGGTTACTGGTTTTGGGATTCAGTTTTCTGGTGTCTAAATAAATGGTTTAGTTCTATCCTCTATCTGGAGAATCTGGTATATTTTGCAAGTGAACGTCATGCAATACTTATAGTCACGGTCTTAATTGTGATCTTGGGTGCTGTAAATATTGCATTGGCACTACTGCAACCTACTTATTCTTGATAAACTGAGGTCCACCTGCCTAAATGAACTTCTTCCTCAGGTACAGAAGTAACTGTCAAATGTGACTGCTGAGCCATAGTCAGTAATATTTTTAAAACTTAGGATAACAGGAGAGGGCTTACAAAACTGATTAAAAACAAACACTATACTGACTTTCAGAAAAAGTAAAGAGAACATGGGCTGGAGAGCTTGACTGTGATTCCTGAGAAAATTCCTAGAAAAGATCAGAGATGACTGATCCAGACTAACTACATTTTTTTAGAGAGGTTTACTAAACTACTAGATAAGGGGAATGTTGTGAATATAGATTACAAAACTTTTGTTAAAGTATTTCATACTATTCCCATTGAGAATTGGCAATATGACATATGAGACATGAATTCCACAATAAGAAAATCAGATGAATTTAGAACTAGTTTGAGGGAAGAAGGACTTAAGCATTTATAGAGTATCTACTATGTGCCAGAAGGCACCAGGAGAAGAGCTTTTACAAATATCTCATTTCATTCTCATAACAAGTCTGTAAGGTAGGTGCTATTAATAAACCCATTTTACAGTTGAGGAAACAGGCTAAGAGAGGTTAAGTGACTTGATACAGTTAGTAAGTATCCCAGGGCTCAATTTGAACTACCTTGGCCCAGCTCTCTATCCACTGTGCCACCAGCTGCTTTTTTGTTGGCTAAATTAAAAAAATGGTTGCTACTGGTTTCATGTCACTGTGGCAGAAGACCTCCAATACCCGAAGGATCTATTACTGGCCCTGTGCTATTTAACATGTTTATCAATGACTTGGACAAAGTCTGCTCAACAAATCTATAGATAACACACTACACAATAAGAATAAGGATTCAAAATGATCTTGACAGACTAAAGCAAAGTGTCATGGCTGTGATTGTTAAATGTTTAACAAAATAAATATAAGATTATATAAATTTTTGGCATTCTGATTCAATATATGGCCTCAGGGACCTGTTTCTATTTGAGTTTGACACTTTGGGATAAACTTAATTAAATATTCACTAGGGATTTGAAGTCTTATCCTTGGGTTAAAAAAAAAAAAACAGCTTCAGAAGTACAAGATCTAGAGGATACAATTAGACAATAGTTTGTCTGAAAAAGAGCTAGAGGTGCTTCTACTTCTAGTGAACACCAAATGATGGATGACACCAGTGTGCAAGAGGCCCCAGCAGCCCTAGAGTCGGAGGCCAGGGAGGCTTCCGGTGGATTCAGCAGTGGGAGGCCAAGGTCCAGGCCATGGCCTTGGGGCCTGGGGAAGAAAGGCCGAAGACAAGGAGTGGGTTCCTGTCACTAAGCTGGGCCAGCTAGTCAAGGACATGAAGATCAAGTCTTTGGAAGAGATGTATCTTTTCTCGCCTCCTATCAAGGAGTCTGAGATCATAGATTTCTTCTTGGGATCATCACTGAAAGATGACATTCTGAAGATCATACCTGTTCAGAAATAAACTAGAGCTGAACAATGTACCAGGTTCAAGGCTTTTGTGGCCACTGGTGACTACAATGGCCATGCTGGTCTGGATATCAAGTGCTCCAAGGAAGTGGCCACAGTTATTCGTGGTGCTATCATTCTGGTCAAGCTGTCCATTGTTCCTGTGAGACATGGCTACTGGGGGAACAAGACTGGTAAGCCTCACACAGTATCCTGCAAGGTCACTGGATGATGTGTACCGGTTCTAGTGCACCCCTAGGTTTATTGGCATTGCCTTAGCATCTGTGTCTAAGAAGCTCCTAATGATGGCTAGAAGTGATGACTGCTATGCTTCTGCAAGAGGCTGTACTGCCACTCTGGGCAACTTTGCTAAAGCTACCTTTCATGCCATCTCCAAAACATACAGCTATCTAACCCCAGACCTGTGGAAGGAGACTGTGTTCACTAAGACTCCTTATCAGGAATTCACCAACCATCCTGTGAAAACTCACATTTGCGTGTCTGTCCAGAGAACCCAGGCAGCTGCTGTGGCAACCACATAGATGTTTTTTATAAACAAATAAACTGAACTATGCCTGCTTTAAAAAAAAACAGAGAGAGAGAGAGAGAGAGCTAGAGGTTTTGGTGGACTATAAGCTCAATGTGACTGAGTAGTGTGAACCAAAAAAACTAATGGGCTACTTTAAGAGGGACACAGATTCCAAGAATAGAGATATCTGAGAGATAGCTCTGCTCTCATCAGACCATCTTCTGAAGTTATGGGTGCTAGAGTTTATAAAAGACATTAAAAATGATGGAAAGGGTTCAGAGAAGAGAGTCCATGGCAGATCAGCATGAGGTTAAAGAACCAGGGATGTTTAGCCTAGAGACTCCAAGGGAGATATGATAGCCATCTTCAAGTATCTGAAAGGCTATCACAAGGAAAAGGGATTATACTTGTTCTATTTAATGCCATTGAACACTCAGAACCAATAGGTGGAAGTTGTAAAAAGGGCAAAGTTAAGGCTTAATATCAGGAAAAACTTAATAATTAAAGCTGTCAAAAAAAAAATAGGAATGTGCTGCAAGGTAGTGGATTCCTCCTCCTTGAATGAATGAATTAACATTTATTACATGCTCACTATTGGACAATAATTGTACTTAGCTCTGGAAATACGAATATAAAATCAAGGGCATTCCTTGTCCTCAAAGAGCTTACACTGTAATTGAGAAAAATAACACATAAAAGGAAGTAATGGTCAGTGAACTGGAAAGTCTAAAACAGATGGTTAATGAGTTCACAGGGACGTAAGAGTGACACTCTTTCCAGTAGAAAATGAAGTAATGATTTGGCTATAGTTCTAGAAGTATGAAGTGGTGGGGAGGTATAGAGGGTATTCACATCTGGAAGGCAACAAGCAAGGTGGTCCAGATGTAGGATGTCCCCAAAGTCTTAGTGTAGTTCTATGTTATTAATGCTTACATAGGATTAAAGTTTACAACAGCATTAAGATTTTGGGGATACCCTATATAATGATCCACATGAGGCACTCAACAAACTGGGAAACTGGGGCCCTGAGCCATAAGTAACTATTTTTTAATTTCATTTTTATTTTGAATTCACATTCTCTCCTTTCTTCAACCCCCTCATCAAGAAAGAAAGAAATACAATAACAATTATACCTATATAGTTGTGCAAAATATATTTCGTATTAGCCATATTCTAGGAAGAAAAAGAAAATGAAAAAATATGATTCACCCATCAGTTCTCTATCTAGATGTGGATAGCATTTTAGATCACAACTTTGGAGTTGTGGTAGATCATGATTTTGATCAGTTACTAAGTCTTTCACAGCTTTGTTTTGCTTTTTAATGATACTGCTAATTACTGTGTAGGTTGTTCTCCTAGTTCTGCTTACTTCATTTTCTAAGGCAAAAGTTACAAAACGGAAGGGATTAAGTTCTCCAGGGCCTCTGGTCCCTTCTGCAAAGTGGCTGCTGACAATGGCCAAGTAGTAGAAATATTCAAATATGGGGAGGCTAGGTGGGGTAGTGAATGGAGCACCAGCCCTGGAGTCAGAAGGACCAGAGTTGAAATCCAGCCTCAGACACTTAACACTTACCAGTCATGTGACCTTGGGCAAATCACTTAACCCCAATTGCCCTGCCTTCCCCCTTCCAAAAAGAAAAAAAAAAAAAGGAAAGAAATATTCAAATGTGGACTAGATGACTACTTTTCAGGTATGTTATAGTAGGGATTCCTTTCAGGTATGGATTGGACAAGAAGGCCACTGAGGTCAGCTCCAGTTTTCCAATTAAGGGCTTCTATGATTCCTACCTTAGATACTCACTGTTACAAAGGCAATTCACTAAACCCTTCAAAGCCTCATTTGTAAAATGAGATCCTCATTTACTGTATGCTTACACTTCATACTACATACATAGAGGGTTACTGTGAGAAAGTCAAGTCGAGTATTTACTAAATACCCACTATGTTCCAGGCAGTAAAACATATACTATTAAAACTGGAAAACTGTTACTCTAGTTTGAAAGCATGAAAGCATTATAAAGAAACAGACCTTAGACATTCACCTACTGTATAATATATTGAGTGTAGAGTACAATCCTTAATAAAATATTTTTAAAGAATGAGTAACACATTTCCACATGTATCTAACACATATATCAACCAGGAAAACAGTATTTATGAATTAGACCTATATAAGGCATCTAATTATTATTTGTCTTTAAAATTATAGAAAAATCACTAAAAATTAATTCAACTTTTACATAAATTTTATATGATAATAAAAACCAGTATTTCAAAAGATGCTTAATTTCACTGATATAGATCAGTTGTCCTCAAAGTCTTCTTCTCAGACCCCTGGGATTCTCCAAGAGCCTTTCTATGAATCAGTAAGATCAAAATTATTTTCACAATTATTACTAACATTTTATTTGCCTATTAAAATAATCCTGTATTGTGATGATGCTTGATTTTCTTCATATATTTCAACCAAAACATAGCAGATTGAATGCAGGAACAGCTATAAAATTCCAGATATCTTCTATTAAGTCAGACATTAAAGTTATTTGCAAAAATATGTAAAATAATACCATTCTTATTACTAATGTTTTCTTTTGGAAAATACAGTAATTTTCATTTAAAATGTCATATTAACATGTGACGGGCTTATTAAATATTCTAAAAGGTATATTTTAATTTCTAATATGGTAAAACAAAAGCTCTTTGAGATTATCAGTAATTTTAAAGAATGTAAAAAAAAACTGAGATCAAAAAGTTTAAAAAACGCTGATGTAGATAATTCCTCTACTGATATAGATGGTTTTTATTGACCTAGTATAACCTAAAAAGTCATCTTCTACTGGCCAAGCTTCAGGAGGTAACAATCGCTATAATTCAATGGGAAAAATACCACTTTAACCCAACAGTTAATGGAGAAACATAATATATTCATTTTCAGTTAGGTCTGACTCTTCATGAATCCATTTGGGCTTTTTTTGGCCAAGATACTGCAGTGGTTTGCCATTTCCTTCTCCAGTTCACTTTATAGATGAGGAGACTGAGGCAAAGAGGATAAAGTGACTTGCCTAGGATCATACAGTGTGTGAGGCCAGATTTGAATTTAGAAGATTAGTCTTCTTAAATCCAGGCCCAGCACTCTATCCACTGTGCCACTTAGCTTGCCCTGTACAATCCACAAAGGAAAAATAAAAAAGCCTTCCACTTCAAAAGCCACTGTACCAAAATGGCCATGGAGATCAAGGCAACAGTCAAATATAATTCTAGAAGACAAATGATAAAAGTTGGTATCCACTTCCTGACAAAGAGGTGATAGATACCAGGCAAAGAATGAGATACACATTTTTTTAGGTAAGGCCAATACAATAATTTAATTCGCTTGATGACACATATTTCTTACACACAAAAGATTTGTTTTTATTTTTATTTCTTTTCCAAGTAGGAAGAAGAAAAAAATACTTGTTTAATTGAAAAGAAAAAAAATTGTGGAAAAATTTTCAAAATAGTAATGGAAAAACTAGGAAACAAGATAACTCATTTGTTAAAAAGTGTTAGGAAGACAACAGTAAATATTGCAGAATTACCAAAAATGAGTTTGGCTCCATTAACATCTCTTATGCTAAAGGACTCTCAAATTTACGTATGCATGACCAGGATGCTGAGACTTTGTTTGTGGCTTGGTTGAGCCTTGAATTCCTTGGAGCAGAAATGGTGAAGGAGCTAAAATGGACCAGAGCCTGTGAATGCCAGTGTGGAGCAGGACCTCCCCAGAGAGCTGGTCAAGGAACTGGGAGCTGTCTGACAGTGAACCCAAGTGACAGTCTGTTGAAGCCAGGTAGAATCTGGGACCATGGAAGGGGATCCAGGGAATCTGAGAACAGGCCCGGTAATGGAAATGTAAATTTAAAGATCTTCCCTGCCCCTAGGCTAAAGTGCACCTTGAGCCTGGGGTGGGAAGCTTGTTTTTCAGTAGATACTTTTTGATTGGCCAGTGGGTCAATAAGGTTGTTACATTCTCTGAGCCAGGAGAAGGCTATATAAGCCCTGATGTGAGGCTTTGTTTTGGGGCTCACTTTGAGAAGTTTTCTGTGATTTGATCTGGATTCTGGAAAGCCGTTGTCCACAGCCCCCCAGCTTTGAAACCCAGATGTTCATTGGGTATGGATGTAATGGCTGGACAGTTTGAAATCTGTCTATTTGATCTGTTTCTGTCTTGATAATTCTGTCTGTATATTCTGAAGTTCGGGGTGCTGACCTCTTTCCCCTGAACTAGGTAAATGATACATGTTTGACTGATTAAGTCAGCTTATTAACCCATTTTGAGTTGCTTTCCTTTATCAAAGCAGATCTAAGAACCTGTGTGAGCAGCCACCCTGGGGAAGCTGGGATGCTTGCTACTACAGGCCCCAAGCAAGATGAAGAAAAGACCTCTCCTTGGGTAGTGAGTAATTATGGAATTATAGTTTACTAGTGACCTAAAGGGTAGAGGGTTTTGTGTATAATACTTAGTAAGACTTTGCTGAATAAGTGACTGATTGTACTTTGAGTACTTTGACTATTGTTACTGATTAGTGACTGAATGAGTTAATCAAGACTTTGCCCCAAGAGTGGAAGACTTTGAGACTACTGATAAGTGACTAGTTGAGTTAATGAAGACTTTGCCCCAAGAGTGGAAAACTTTGAGACTACTGATAAGTGACTGATTGAATTAACTTAAGAGTGACTATTTTGTGACTGATTGAATTAACTTAAGAGTGACTACTTTGAGACTATGTTGTGAATATTAAATTGTGATTTTCTGTGTTAAGTTGAAATATGGTGAATGCTGTGTTTTGAATTATGCTGTACCTTGATTTTCCATGGATGTTTTCAAATAGTGATCACTATACTGAGTAATCAGAACCTTAATAAAAAGCTTTTCACAGTAGCAGTTCTTCTGGAAAGCTTCTGTGCATGGCATTACACCCCCCAATCCTTCATTTTACAGATGAAGTTAAATGACTTGCTCAAGGTCACACAAGCAGGTAATGACAGAAGTGGGATATTGGGATATTAACACTGGTGTTCTGACTAAATCTAAATCCAGAGCTTTATAAACTATGTCACGTAACTGGAATATAAACAAACTCTGTCAGCTAGGAGGTAAAGTATATGGAGGGAGAGGCCGGGAGTCAGGAAGACTCATCTTCCTGAGTTCAAATCCAGCCTCAGAAACTATGTGACCCTGGGAAAGTCACTAAACCCTATTTGCCTCAGTTTCCTCATCTGTAAAATAAGCTGGAGAAAGGAATGGCAAACCACTCCCATAATATCTTTGCCAAGAAAATTCCCAATTGGGTCATAAAACAAATCAGACATGACTGAAATAACTAACCAACAACAAAAAAAAATTCAACAGTTTTCCAACACATACATTTGTTTAGGTATTATTTAAGAACTATAACTTTTCACACAGTATTTTTCTGATCTTGGTATTTTAATAACCATGACCCTACCTACCCTAAACAAGGTTGTTGTAAGGATCAAATAACATATTTGTAAAGCTTTTTGCAAACCTTAAAGTGATACAGATATATAATGTAATATATATAAATGCTAGCTCTTATTAATATAATGAGAGTACCCTAAATTTTCAAAACATTTTCCTTCTTTCTTTTTTTTTTCCAAATCAAATGCTTTATTAACTTCTGGTTGACATCATTCATTTCCGCCAGATTTCAAGTTACAAATTTTCTCCCCATTTTTCCCCTACCACTCCAAAATATCGATCCCACTGGATATGCCCTCCTCCAATCTGCTCTCTCCCATATCTTCTCCCATATTCCCTTCTACTTTCCAGTAGGGTATGGATCTCTATGCCCCAGTGCCTGTATATCTTATTTCTCAGTTACATGTAAAATAATATTAATAAGAGTATATATATTTTAAACATTTGATTTTAAAACTTTGAATTCCAGATTCATTCCCTTCCTCCCATGTCACCCAGCCTTACTGGGAAGAAGAGCAATTCAGTATAGCTTGTACATGTGTAGCTATGCAAAACATTTCCACAGTGGATATACTGTAAAAGACTATATTTCCCTCACTCCTATCCCACCTCCCACTTGTTCTATTCTCTACTTTGATCCCATCCCTTTTCAAAAGTGGGTGAACCTAGAAATCATCCTTCAAGAAATTCTCAAGGAAAACTGCCCTGATGTTTTAGAACCAGAGGGCAAAATAGAGGTTAAAAGAATCCACTGATCACCTCCTGAAAAAGATCCCAAAAAGAAAGCTACAAATTCAAAACATTATATTTATGGATTTTAATGCCTGAAAAGAATAATCAATAATGAAAATATGATCAAAACATGCAGGGTCCCATGGAAACTAAGAGATGATTTGATGAATACCGAATGGGTTAAAGAACAAGTTACAGAAACAGACTACAAGCCGACAATATAAATACAACAAATCAAAATCTATGATGCAGCCAGCCTATTATTCAGAGGTAAATTTACCTCCCTGAATCCTTATATCAACAATCAATCAAAAAGCATTTATTAAACTCTTATTATTATATGGCAAAATCTGTGCTAAGCAATAGGGATACAAATACAGAAGTGAAATATTTTAAAGAGGCTTTATTAAGGAGTAGTATGTAATACACATCTATAGGAGGAGATATACTTTATTAGCATATAGGAAATGTTATATTTATTTTATTTTATTATATAAGAGAATCAAGAAAGGGGTGGCTAGGTGGCACAGTGAATAGAGCACCAGCACTGGAGCCAGAAGGACCTGAGTTCAAATCTAGCCTCAAATACTTAACACAAAAACTAGCCGTGTGACCTCAAGCAAGTCACTTAACCCCAATTGCCCTCCAAAAAGAGAATCAAGAAAGGCCTCACATGGAAGAAAGTGGTGACTCAGTTAAACTTTGAAGAAAACCAGGGCTTCTAAGAGGCAGAGGTGAAAAGAACGTATATTTCAAAAGGAAAAGAGAAAAATAATGCTATGTTTTTGGCTACACTAAAGAAATTTAAAATGAACAAATACGTTAGCAGCAAACAAAGAAAGAAACCATTAAGATTAAAGAATTTTGTAAAAGAAAATAATTAAATTTTTTAAAAGAACAATGTAAATGGTAAACCATTAGTTAAGTGTAAACAAAAATAAGAAAATGGGAAACAAAATTAGAATGAACAATAAAAAAGCAGAGAACAAAATGGAGTAAACTATAACCAATGAAAAAAGAGAGAATATAATATATAATGAGAATATGAAAAACTACAAAATCTCTAAATTGATGATGATTGATGACTGCATAAGCAAATTTTGAAGGAGAAACTGATCATTCACAGAAAAGGCACAACTGATTCACAAATTCTATCAAGATATTTAAAGAACAAGTAATTCCTTTAATTTTTAAGCTATTTCAAAAAAATTAGAAAAGGCACCTCTTTCCAAAAGCAAAATACCAAACCTAATAAGGATAAACAGAGAAAGAGTTATGGACTAATGTCATTAATGAATAATGATACAAAATTTTTACATAAAATGCAAGCCAAAAAAAAGCAATATAACCCCAAAAGTTATTCATTATGGCCAAATAGAATTTGTACCAGGAATACAAGGATGGCTTACTATTAGGAAAATCACATAAAAAATAATACCACTAATAAAATCCATAAATTCATTTTATGCAAAAATACCTGTGGTAAAATATAATATCCATGATTTTGTATAAGAATGGAAGGACTCGGGGCGGCCAGGTAGCATAGCAAGTAAGAGCACTGGCTCCAGTGTTGGGATGACCTGAGGATCTAATCCCAGGCTCAGACACTTAGCACCCACCCAGAAACACCTAGCCATGTAACTTTGAGCAAGTTACTTAACCCCGATTGCTTAGGAAAAAAAAAAAAGAAAAAGAATGGAAGGACTCTCTTAATATGAAAAAAGTCACATCAACAACTAACAACCTACTAACAATTAACAACTAAAATTAAGACATCTCCAATAGGATATCCCAAAGACAATCTCTGTCAACTCAACATGTCCACAACTGAACTCATTATCTCTCCCAAAAAAATCTTCCCCTCTTCCTAATTTTCCCATTATTGTCACCTCCCAGTCACCCAGGCTCCCAATGTCGTAGGCATCCTCCTCCTTCTCACTCTCACTCCCCATGTCCAATCAGTTGCCAAATCCTGTCAATTTTACCTGGTAATATCTCTCTTATAGACCCCACCCCCACATCCCATCTCTTACTACCATCTCTTCAAACACTGCCAACATCCTGGTGCAGGCCCTTATCACCTCAAGCCTGAACCATTGCAATAACCTTCTGACTGGTCTCCTTGTCAAAACATCTCTCCCCAGTTCAATGCATTTTCCACTCAACTGTCAAAATGATCTTCCTAAAGCACAGATCTGACTACAACCAATCCTTCATCTCATTCAATAAATTCAAGTGGCTCCAAATTACCTTCAAGTTGACTGGCTTTTAAAGCCCTTTAAAACCTGGATGCTACCTAACTTTCCAAACTTTTTACAAATTACTTCCCCTTCCACATACTCTAGTGACAAAGATCTCCTTACTGTTGCTCAAACAAGACAGTCCATCTCCCAAATCTGTGCATTTCCATTGGCTGTGACTCATTCCTGAAAAGTTCTCCTCCTTCATTTCTGACTCCTTGCTTCTCTATCTTCCTTCAACTCCCAGCTAAAATCCCACTTTCTACAAGAAACTTTTTTGTTTGTATACAGTGTTTGCATGTTAACTCTCCTATTTTACCGGGAGCACCTTGAGAAAGGGGATTGTTTTTTTGCCTTTCTTTGTAACTCTAGCATCTGGCATTGTGCCTAGCTCATAATAGGCACTTAAGGAATGCTTGCTGACGACTATACAAATGTATAAATTTATAACCAAATTTTTAAGAGATGAGCAAAGACTATGAACAGCAAATTCTTGAAACCCAAATTATCAATAACAAACTCTCTAATAAATCAGAGAACTAAAAATTACAATAATTCTGAGATACGCCCACTAAAATAACAAACTTTATATTTCAATCCTGATATGGCTATGGGAAAAATTTATCCTTATATTAGTATGTTAGTGTGAGACGGCAGTTAAGTTTCCACAGAGCTATTAAAAAAATTACTGAAGTAAAAACTACTGATAATGAATTAGGAGAAACAGTAAGGAGTTAAGTTTCCATAGAATTGCTAGACATTACTAAAGTAAGATAAAGGGAGTTAGCAGAGAGCAGGTGGACCTGACCAATCAGAAAGCAGCGGGTGGTCCTGGGAGACTCTCAGACCAGGATAAGGACTGATCTGGTTTAAACCAGTGAGGGGTCAATGACTGAGTATTCCAAATTTACTACAGCACTTGCTTCATAAACCTCATGCATATTATGTGACACATCCCAAAAGGAATTAGAACCTCATTAGTTGAACATGGGATATATGATAATGTATGATGATGGGAGAAGGGCCATGTGTAGGAGAAATATGTAAAGAGCGTAAGGGAAAACTGAAACCCTGAAGAAAAGGAACCAATATGTCCTCGGAAGGGAGAGTCCCTCCACACCAGACTAAAGGTATAAAGCTTTCCTCATCTTTGTATTCTCCCCCAAAGGTGTTTAGCTTCTCTGAAGTTCTCCTTAAAAAACCTCTTTTGATACCCAAATTTTGGTGTGGAATGTGTTTGTGTTTCTAACATTAGTAACAAGAAAAAGAAATCTGAACACAAATATTCTAAGTAGCATAATTTTTTTAAAAAGCAAAAACAAAAAACACCTAGGAAACAAACTATGCACCCAAGAATTGGAAGAAATGCTCAACAAATGGTAGCTGTGCAATGTAACAGAATGTAATTGCATCATAAGAAAGGTCAAAAAAGAGGAAGGCATAGCAAGAGATGCTGAATAAACAGAGCCTAGCGGAACACCTACACTTGGGAGACAGGAAATGGTGCTTACAGTGAAGGAGTCTTCAGCAAAGGATATTAAGTCAATCCAGTGAGCAAATAAGGTAAAAAAGGACATGAGGAAACATCGGTATCTCAGAAGCCAAGGGAAGAAAAAATATCTAGGACAGTAGTTGTCACAAAAGATGCAGAAGACAAGAAGAATGAGGATTGAGAAAGGGCCATCAGATTTAACAGTTAAGAAGCTTGATAATCTTTTCAACCATTTGGTACACCAAGAAGTCAGAAAGCAGGAAGCTAAGAAGTGGTGGGTACTGAGGAAGGAGAGGCATCAAATGTAGCCAAATGTTTCTAAGAATTTCAGTGAAAGGAAGAAAAGATATGGTAGTAACTTGAGAGAACTGAAAGGTCAAGTGAAGGTTGTTTGTTTTTTTAAAGATGTGTTAGATTTGAACATGTATGTAGGCAGCAAAGAAAGGGACAATGGATAAGAGACTGAAGCTGAGTAACAGAAGGTAATGATAAATGAGATAGATAAGTTTCTGAAGGAGACAGGAAGGCATAGTCTCAACCTCACAAGTAGAGAGGTTAAGTCTTGACAAGCAAGGAAAAAGGCCACCTTCCTCTGAGACAATAAGAGGAGGAGGGAAGGATAGGCAAGACATGGAGAATATGAAGCAGTGGAAATAAGGTAGCCTAGTAACACAACTAGCCTTTATATAGCATTTTAAGGTTTCCAAAGCACTTTACATATGCTATCTCAGTTGGCCCTCACAGCACAATTCCAGGTAGCTGCTTTCCCACTTTAAAGATAAGGAAACTGAGGCTGAGAGATTAGCTGCCTACCCCAGCTATTATGGAAACAGCTATTAAGCGTGTGAGGCAGGACTGAACTCTAATTTTCTTGTCTCCACCTTTGTTAACAATAAAGCAAGGGGACTATAGGAAACAAAAGAACCTATTCCTATTTGTAAAAGAAAGGGAAAAGTTTAAAAGAAAAAAAATACAAAAGAATCATATCCAGAGCTACCTTCCCACTATGACAAAACAAGAAATGAGAACTTGTAATTTCATTGGTATATGAAACTAGCAGATAAGGAAACTCCCTGTACCAAAGCAGTCTGTTATCTTCTCTACAATTCATAGTTTTAGAAAGCTGAGTAGAACAAGAAGGGCCTTTAAAAGGGGAGATGATTTGAACTGGGTTACATAGCCAGTAAATGTCAGAGGTAGAATCTGAACCCAGGTAGGTCTTCCTGGCTGTGCCAACAGGTATCTCTACCCATGGGATGAAGGAAGAATGTAGAACTTATTAATTAAATTTTATCTTCTTTTTTAAAAAAATCTTAAATTTGAACCCATCTTTCCAGCATGTTAATATATATTTGGTTCCCAATTCTGTTATCCAATGGTCATTCCAGCTCTGCATCCATCTTCTGAAAATGTGGTAAATATGCCATCCATGCTTTGTTGAAATTATCTGTGAAAATATTCAACAGAACAGGGCAATGGACAGAGTGCTGGGATCCTGAACTAGGTAAGGGTCTTCGTCCAGAATGACAGTAATCCAATAATGATAATTCTTTGGCTTGTCAGTTGTAAAAGTATTACATTCCTCCACCTTGTTTACATGGCCATTGAAACTTAATTTTCTTGCTGAAACTTAATCTCTGCCTTTCAGAATTTCTCTTCCTTCAAATATCATATATTTCAAAAAGCCTTCCCAAGCTAAAGTGGCTTCCATTCATCCTCAAATTTTCCCAGATCATTTTAACTGGCCATCATATTACTCTCCTAAACAATCAGCTTCCAGTTTCTCTTGACTACAAAACAATCTTCATACTAATCCTACATTAATGTTCTTAAAACTTCCTTTACCACTCTCATGAATTACTTGTCTATGTGCATGTTATATATTCACCTCATTCTAAAATAACATGAACTCCCTGAAGCCAGTTATTTTATAATATTTCAATACTTATATCCTCAATGCCTAGCCCAGTGCCTTGAACACTTCGGCTTAAAATAAATGCTTATTATATGAATGAATATAATGTCAAATATTCTAACAACTCTTACAAAAGAATGTATTGGTGTTTTTAGGGGGGGGGGGGGGGGGGGGGGGGGAGGGGGTCCAAGAGACTTCTAAATGACAGCAGGAGAATGAAAGATTAACAGGATTGTTTCTACTGTTTCTATTAGGGACTGGAAAAGCTGACAGTTGCAGTGTGGAAAGGGTAAATAGGAAAGTCAGAGGGGAAGACTAATGAAAATGAATCAGGTTCCAAATAAGGTCTCAAGAATAAAGGCAGGAGGGGCAGCTAGGTGGGGCAGTGAATAGAGCACTGGCCCTGGAGTCAGGAGGACCTGAGTTCAAATCCGGCCTCAGACACTTGGCACACTGATACAAGGATGAACTGATACAGTCCTTGTTCTCAAGAAGCTTCAATTCTATTTCGGAGAAATAATATGTATGTAGAAAATCAGTCTGTTTATTCTCAAGTTTATTTAAGACAAATCCATTCTTTTGCAAAATATTCTTTTTTACTTTATTGAATTTTTCAATACTTGCTCTACACCTATTATTCATAAGTTGTGCTAGGCAGGATGGGGGACTTATATAAGATCCAAGCCTTCAGGAGCTTACAGTTTTGTTGAGAAAAGATAAACACATAAATAATTATAATAGAGAGCATAATGTCAAAATGGAAGTGGTATATGAGTTCACTGACAGGAGAAACTGCTTGATGCCCTAGGCTTGTAAAAAGACATTGGAATCAATTTAAGTATTTGTTACAAAGTAGGGCTTTTGGAGAGAGGCAATGGAGAGGAGATCGGTGAAAAGTGGTTAGTAACTGTGCCTTTGTTGATTAATGAACTGGTAGAAATAGATATGGAAAATAGATAGTGAAACATTTAAAACCAACTCAGAAAAGGGAATTTCTAAAAGGTACACAGACAAGGAGGGCAGTGTGGGTACTACTGTGTTAACATTTCATATGCACTTTAAAAGAAAATCAAGATGCATGTTCTCGAGATTCAGTTTTGTATTGAATTCTTTTTCTGTTCTATGCTGAAATATTCAAGGTTATTGATTTTTTTAATTATAATAAAAAAGGAAAAAGTTGTAAGAGGCATTAAAATTTATATATAAACAGCTCTTCAATCAAAACTCTCAGAATTTATAAAATTACAATAGCTGTTTATAGCCATACTATCTCTAATAGCCATCCTTCTCTCACATCTCTAACCTGTTAAAAATTGGGAAATGAAACAGAAAAATCTAGGGCCAAAAAGTCTGAGCTGCAAAAGAATAAAGAGGTAACTTTCACAAACTTTCTTATTCTTATACTCTAGCCAATAAAGTTTGTTCTACTTCTCCCTCAATGGGAAAAAGTTTATATGTGGTGTGTGTGTGTGTGTGTGTGTGTGTGTGTGCATCTATAGCTATATATAGACAGATAAATATAGGTACACACATATATTTAATTAAATATACCAAATCACTGCTTAGTTACATTTAAAATATAGTATGGAAAAGTTTGCAACATGTTGATTTTACTTTCAAAAAAGCAAAGTTTTTATAGATATAAACTTGATGTCCTTCCTAGAAGTATCTTAACCTTAAAAGAAGTTTCCCCTTAATTTGAATTGTTGTCGGACTCTTAGAATGAAATTCAAGGAAAAAAAAATTACATGAGTTCTAGCTTCTGCATGCCACTTGAAAGACAGGTCCAGCAAACGCTGGATAGGCAGCAGTAAATTTAACACCACTCTTTTCCATAAGCCAAGTTCATGTGGCAATAACATAAACAGTTTTATGTCTTCCTGATTTAGGCCTAACTGAGCAGCAAAATTACACAACTAATCTTTTAACTTAGTATTAAATCAAATATCTTTTGTAAATACACTTTTGAAAGTCAATGTAGTCTAATGAATAGACTGTAAACCTTGGATTCTGATATACTGGAGATTCAAGTCCTTGCCTCTGACTCACATTGGCCATGTGACACAAGGCATATTATTCAACCTCTATAGGCAACCCTATAAGACAAAGTTCAGTTCTCAAGACTAAGTAACAGACAAACTGTGGATCTGCATCATATACATGCATACAAACATACATACATACACACATACACACACACACACTTTAGGGCATTTAATATATTTTAAGTGGTTAGAAAACCAAGACATTCTATATAAGTATGTCACTAACCAGCTAATAGAACCAATTAGGTTAAGATGTTTAGCTATTTTCTACTAAGTTTGTACCCTTACTACCAAGTCATTCTCCCTAAACGTTGGATACCTTCTGAATACATCTTTCCTTTTTCAATTGGAGAATTCCAAATTCCCATTTCAACATATAAAATCTAATCTGTCTAGTTTGATGTGGGAATGAAATATGCCAAATAAGTGAATTTTTCTAATGATTAAAGCTTACCCTATCACCTAAGACAATAAAATTTTCTTTCGATAATTTCATGGAAATCATTCTAAAATGTTTATTTTCTTGTCTTGTTAAATGCAATATAATTTAACCTTTTCTGTATCATCCATATGAACTTAATTGTCCTGTGATATAATAGTCAAGCACGAAGGGCTCCCTGCATCAATACCTAATATCCCAAAGAAGTCTATCTTGGTCTGCTTTTTAAAGTTTTCCTGTCTTGTCCCAATCAGCATCACTTTTAGTTACTGTCAGCCTATCTCTCTATCAATATCCTTCTCTTCTCTTTCTAATTTATAAACTGAAAAAAGCAAGCCAGTTAGAATTCTGGGTAAAAAAGAGTAAATGAGTGGGATATAGGGGCTCTGGTGTTAATTAAGTGTATGAATGAGTTTTAATAAATCAATTTTGGTCACACAGAAGCCTTTCTTTGCTTACTTCCTGGTAAATGGCTAAATGACCTATAGATAAAAGAAATGTCCTAGTGTTACCAAGAGAAACTGATCCCAAAATTTTCAGGAATAGGGAACTTCCAGATGTAGGAATTCCCCCTATGCTTGCAAGTCCGCAACTTATAGTCTTAAAAAGTGGTTTGGAGCACTCAGACGTTAAATGATTTACCCAGGGTCACACAGCCAATGTTTGAAAAGTAGGGCTTGAACCTAGGTCTCCCTGGCTTCAAAGGCTGGCTTTACTGGTTAAACAGCACCACTTCTCTATTACCATATCCATCCAGTTTATTCCCACTGGAATAATAAACTCATTAATCTGCTTAAAGAGTTATCACTATTAAGATGAAAAGGTGTTTTTATTTCTTAATTCAGCTAATGTTTTATTTCAGTAGGGTATGGGTCAGTCTTTCTGAATTAGAAAGCAAAGATTTCTAATGGTAGATATAATAACACATAACTAAAGGAAAAGATTAAACAAAACTATATTAGTGATTGTATTTTCTTAAGATTTTTTTCCTCACAAAAACAGTAACATGGTCATTTGGGGAAAAAAAAACACCTTACCCCTATCTAGTTCCTGGGTGTAGGGAATTCCAGATGTGAAAACAACCTTCAAGATGTGATCTGCAGCTCCAGAGCAAGACATATAGGTCTTCTTTAACATAGCACAATCTAATATTTCCTGGATCGTTATTATGAACTGTACGTCAATCTAATTGATTTCTTTGGTAATCCTATATATTATTCTGAGATGAAGTGAATAAATTTTACCAGTTTGCCAAAGGGATCCACCAAAAAGATTAAGAAAACCAGTTAGAGATCTGCCTGAGACACTGAAAGGCTAAATGACTTGCCCTTGGTTACATCTAATAAGAGTCAAAGGTATAACTTGAATCTAAGTCATTCTGATTTTGTGGCTGACCCTCTCTATCCAATATGCCAGAATGGCTGTCTAGGTGTTCTTTTTCAGGAAAAAAAATATGCCACCTGCAGACGCCTTCAACACAATTCAAATGATGAGAAAAGAAATTATGTAACATGATTTTACAGTGATTACAAAACAAAAATAATTAAGCTGTTTTATCAGGTTAAAATGGTTGAGGTTTCAAAATATTGCTTAAGATCAGAAACACTACTAACAACAACTACTTAAGGATGTTTTATGTTTTAAGCATTTTAGATTACAATTTCTTTGCCATAATCGTACTTAGTCATTTCATTCATTATTCACAAACTCCAAGAAACCTAAAGAAAATGTCATTAAATTACTTCCTGATCATGAAGATCAATATGGCAATATGCTTATTCCCTACTCATTAAGAACAGAAACTGAAAAGCATTCAAGGAATACATAACTGCTTTAAAAAAATTTTTGCCTCCATCACAGTATTTCCAATAAGGAAAACAAAATAACCTCAAGATACACAAAATGACCTCAAGATATACGATGCTCAGTACTTCTGAATATAACCAGAATAACTGTCACTCTCAAATATACTTTACTATACTTTGAAAGAAAATCCCCAAAGGTGGGGGATCCCAAAGTATTAAATGGCTAAAATTGGATGCATAGTTATGTTGTAAACACAAAACATGAAAACAGAAGTAACAATGTTGCTACTAAATGATATGCAACAGTAATACTGTCAATGACAATAAAAGAAACTAATTCAAGTAAACTAATTAACGATTTTCATCATCATAAGATACTAGCTGAAACCAGCAATACTAAAGTTTCCTATTTTTATTATTTATTGGAATTGAAAAACCACATATATTCTCTAATTCTCAACTACTCTCTGAGTTATAACAATACCAGATCATCATACTGCAATAGCTAGAAGTCATAAAAATCTTTTTAAAATAACAGGTAGTGCTAGAAAAATGTTATGACAGTTCTACATCTGAAAAAATACTTTTTCAAGATCAGATTCTTACACCCCTCTTTTTGAAATATACTTCCACTTAACTCATTTTTTAAAAAGTTTACTCCCCCTCATGTATTTATTTCAATCGCCATTATAGGGAAAATAATACAGCAAATATATATATATATATGTACTTTTTGAGGGGGCGATGGGAAATGGGTAGTTTCGAGTAAGGCCACCAAAATCTCTCAAGAATATGTGTATGTGGGAGAGAGAAAGGGAGGGAGAGAGAAATTGCCTACTCAGCGCCCAGGACACCACCTCATTTCCCTAATAGGGATGAAAAGCTCAGGCCTCTGGTAGCTTCCAGCTGACGCCAGTGTTCTCCACACCAAACCCCCCCCCCCCCTTTTTGACAAAATCTTCAGATAAAAAAGCTATCCCCCCCGGGGGGGGGGGGGGGGGGGGGTGGTCTAAAGGTGGCGGAGCGCCCCCCCCGGGCCGCCCCCACCCCCCCCGTGCTCCCCCCCCCCCCCCCCCCCCCCCCTTTTTTTACGAAATCTTCGATTGAAAAAGCATCGCTCGCGGGGGGGGGGGGGGGAGGGGTCGTCTCAAATAGGTGGTACTAGGATCCCTCTGGGCAGCCCTAAGCCTGAATGTCTTCATGCCCCACGCCTCCCTCCCTGGGATCTGGTGCATCAACACCTAAAGACATCTTATGTGGGTCCCCTAAAGGAAGCTCTGCCCAGGCGCACGACGCATCATCTCGGAGGCTCAAACCCGCGTCGAGGAGGACGAGGAGGAAGAGTTTCGGCCATTCCCTTCCCTGGCTACTAAAATTACAAGCTCCATTTCCTGTCCCTGGGTTGACGACCAAGTCACCTCGGGGAGAGAGGTCCTTTCCCCGGGCTCGGTGCCAACCTGGGCCACCCCATCCTTGCCGGGAGCTGGAGAGCCCCTTGGCTAACCTTCGCTTGGGTACCACGACCCCTCCCCCTATCCAGGGGAGGGCGAAGGAGAGAGGCTGGAGCTCCAGAGTCTCGGGCACTGCTCCCTGCCCGGCTCGCGCGGGCCGCTCCCCTGCCCTGCCCTCCGCGCCCGCCACCCCACGGGCCCGGGCGAGCACCCACCTCTCTGCAGGAGCTTCACTTCCCCGTTCTCCTCTCGGGGCCCTCCGGCCTCGCCCGCCCCGGCGGCGACGTGCCTCCTCTTCTCCTTCTCCCGCTTCTCCTTGGGTCTCCGAGGCTTGGCGTTAGCGGCGGCCGGGGCCGGGAGCAGAAGATGGTGGTGAGGCTGAGCGTGAAGCAGCGTCGGGGAGACAAGCAGTTTGCGGGGCAGAGGTTGGGGAGAGAGTGAAGAAGAGGAGGAGGAAGAGGAGGAGGAGGAGGATGAAGAGGAGGAGGAGGATGAAGAGGAAGAGGAGGAGGAGGAGGAAGTGGTGGCGGCGCCCGCGGGAAAAGAGAAGCCGCCGGGAGGGGTGGCGGCGGAGGCCACGGCCGCGAAGCTCCACAACGCGGGGCTGCCATAGCTCTGAGGCGGAGGCGGCTGCTGCCTGCTATTCCCGCCGCCGCCGCCGCCCCCTTCCCCGTTCACTCTTCGCGGCGGCTTCTTCTCCTCCGTCCGGACCTTCTTGGCCGACAGAGAACATGACGGGTCCCGAGGAGAGGGAGGCGGCGGTGGTTTGCAGAACGACTCTTTCTCGGGGGCGGCGGCAGCGCCGTGGACGGGGCTCAGCGGCTCCGCCATTTTGCGCTCCTGTTGTATTTACTCTCCCTCCGCTTCGAAGCGCAGAGGCGAGAGGGGCGGGCCATCATCGAGAGGGGAGGGGAAGACGGGGAAGGGGCGGAGCGGAGGAGGGGCGGCTCGGAGGCGTTCTCCATAGGAGGAGCGGCGTTGAGGGATTCCTTCTCTCGCCAATCATTCTCGCGGACGCGAAAAGGAGGGGTGGGACCGAAGAGCAAAGAGGAGAAGTTGAGTAGGGTTCTGCGGCACGCGGCGCGAGACGGGGAGGGGGCGGGGCGGGGCGGGGAGGGGAGGGGAGGGCCTGCCAACTGCCTCCGGTATCGGTGCCTCCCGAGGCTCGCAGGGGTGACAGCAGAGCTTGGGGCCCCGCCCGAGATGCCCAAATCCTCCTCTCCCCAGGTCTCGCACCTCTCTGCCAGTACAATTATTTTTTCCCCCTCTTCTCTTTTCTTTTCCGCTTCATTACCTTCTCTTCCTGTTCGCTGAGCCCCTTCCTGACTCACTGATCTCTGACGACTTCATTTCAGGGGTGTTCAGAGGAGGGAAGCTGCGGGGGAGAGTAAGTCGTTTTTTCAGTTTAGGTCTCTTTCAGGGATGGCGGAAGGGAGCTCGAGTCAGTGTTTCTGACCAGATTCCAGTGCTGCTGCTGCTGCTGCTGCTAGCGTCGGCGTCGTCGTCACTGCCATCTGCCTTTGGACATCGTTTTCCTGCTTGCCCCGAGGGTTCTCGAAAGCCGGGGTCAGTCTGTCTCTGGTCCGCCAACCTTCACTAAGTGCCTACTGGGTGCCAGGCCCTGAGGTCTTTCTCACCTATCGGGACTGGGTGCTCGCTTATGTAAGAAATTTTCCATTACAAATGTTACGTTTCAAAATATTGGTTTGTTTTTTAATGAAGAAACAAAGGTGTTTTTTTTTTCTTTCTGAATCATCTCGGTCGATTAAAAAAGTATAGCTCAAATAGCTAATTGTAAGCTGAGTCCAACAGAAAAGCCGTTGGCGTTTTTTTAAAAAGCCAATTTATCAGTTTATCTGAGAAATTTAAGGGTTTTGAGCAGTACTGTTCTAATAAGGTTACTGTGTTTTTTGAGTACTTTATTGCGTATCCTAGCTGTTTTTGTGGACCTTGTATATTTAAAGGGAAAGGAATTTGAGAAATAAAAAAAAAGTAATTTGATTGTAATAACTGGTAATGCTAAAAGTGATTTTTCCCATTAGCTTTTGAAACTGATTTAACATGTCAGAATTAAGGAGTAGATTGCAAAGTTCCGTTAGTCAAAACGAGATGACTAGTGAATAGGAAGAGTGATTTTTAACTTAACCCTTAAAATTGACTGAAGATATAAGTAGGGAAAATGTCGGGAAAATAGATTATAAAATTGTATTAGTAAAGACAAGAGACGATGTGTAAACAGAGATACATTTAATTAGTACTAAAAGTACTCAATATATTTAAGCTGTATGCACTTGAAAGTTTCTGATAGCCCCTGAGATCAATCTTTGTCCAAGTGGAAGTATTACTGCCTACCCATTCCTGTAACCTCAAGAAGTGGGGATTTTAAGATTTTCTTTTTACAGTTAAAATGTCTTTGTCATCTTTGCCCTGACCCTCAAGATTATTGAAAAATTCTCACTGGGGATAAAAAAATAACAGACTTTGTTGTGCTATGAAGAAGTTGTCCTGTAATGTCTGGGTTTTCTACCTCATGATATGGGATCCTAGATATTTTTGGAACTGTTTTTTGTGAGAATCATTTCAAATGCATTTCTAATTACAGTTAAATTTTACTTTTAAAAATTTATGAGTGTCCAGGAATGAGCATAATATAATGTAAAAAACACTGTATTTGAAGTCAATTGAAGTAAGTTCAAAATTCTGTTTCTGCTGCTTTGCTACCAGTGTGACCTTGGGCAAGTTACTTGTTAGTATCTCAGTTTTCTCATCTGTAAAATGAGGACGTTGCAATAAATAAAGAATTTTCTTGTTCTAAATCCTATGATCCTATATCACTTGGAAAGCCTAAACTTGAAATAAAAACCCCAAGTTTGAGTCATTAGGTCTTCTACTATGGGTTTGTTATTTGACCTATATGAACTACTGTTTCCCTTTCTGTAAATGGAGATGATATTACTTTTACTTCCTACTTTCCTTTTCTTTGTATCTTCAGCAGTTAGCAGTTCCTGCCTAACACATTTTAATAAATGCTTGTCAACTTACTGAGTAGCAGACTGACTGAGGGTATTAGACACAGCTAGGTAACATAGTGGATAGAGTGCAGGACTTGGACTAAGGAAGAGCTGAGTTCAAATTCCATATATGTGACCCTGGGCAAATCACTAACTCCCAGGTTTGTTGTGAGGATCAAATTAATTAACATACATAAAGCCTGTACATATGTTTTTATTTTTTTTTACTAGCAAGAATAATAATTATAGCTGTTATTTATATAACCTTTTGAGGTTTGCAAAGCACTTTACAAATATACCTCATTTAATCCTCACAACTCTAGAAGGTAGGTTCTGTTATCTCCATTTTATAAATAAGGAAACTGAGGCAGACAAAGGTTAAGTGACTTGCTCTGGTTCACACAGCTAATGACGTAGGCTAGATTTGAACTCAGATTTTGTTAACTCCATGTCCATCTATCCACTACACCATGTAGTACAGTGTTCTTTACTTTAAGTCTGAGGAATCCACATTATAAAATGGAATCCAATATATAAATGTAAGCAAATAGTAGTGGTATGTTGACAAATATTAGTGATTGTCCAGCTCATATTTAGGACAGCTTTGCACATGTTCCTCTACTAAGATTAATTGAAAATAGTTTTTAATTAGAGTTAGCATTTGTGAGCTGGGATTTATTTTAAAACAACATGAATATGATTCCATAAAATAAAAGATTAAAAAGATGATGTAGTTATTTAACAAGTAAGTACAAAATACATTTTGTAATCAATGTAAGAAGAATTTTAAAATAATTCCAAAATCTTTATCCAACTGCAAAACATTTATTGGTTTTGTTTTCAGATCTTTTCAATGAAGAAAAGTTTAAAGTTTTAATCTATTGACTAACTGGAATTCTCCCAAAGTATCTTTCACATACCTATCCAACATCTTGTTTTACTACTACATTCTCTTATCTAAAGTAAATGTCTGTTGAATGGGCTAAATAGAAGTGCCTGTATTTCAAAGTTGCTCTGAAGGTTTTGCTGAGTTTTCCCACCACCACCACTATACCTGACCATTGGGAGAAACTAATTTCCATAACCATCCTGTAATAAAACCTGTTTTTCCTTGGTTCATTTGAGACAAGGTTGGAATATTTCAAAAGTAATTTTTATGAGAAAACTAATGGAAAACAAACAGCATTCCCTTACTTCTTACCACTGCCACCACCCCCCACACACTCCCCTCTCTAAGGGGGAAAAACTGAGTTTACAAAATACAAATTTCTAATCTTAACTAACATTTAATCAAAGATTATCTTAGCAACTACTGATTACATGGTACCCAGTTCCCAGTCTCTTTCTCTCAAATCAAAATTTTCTACATTGGATTATAATCTTTGCTAGAGAACTATACTTCCATTTCCATCCCAAGGTTATTTAGGATTGACACTACTACTAGCATCTTCAAGCCTCCCCAAACCTGCTGGCATTATCATTTTGAGATGTGACCCTCAAAGGGTCCTGGGCTAGACTTTATTTTTTTATTTTTGTACCTGTCTTGACTCTCTTGAGTTTCTGCCTGGTCTCTGGCACACTGGATAAAGCATTTCCCATCTATTCCCAAAGTTCCATTTCTTTCTGATTCTTCACCGTCACTCCAGATCATCTACTGACTTTACCTATAAACACCTTCAGTCTATTCCTCAAGGTTTTCTATGTTCCCATGATCCAAAAAAAAAGCCCTGTTCTTTCCCTAAACTTCCTCTGGTGATTCTCATGCATTAGATGACAGAATTTTAATCCATAAGCAGATATACTTTGGGGCTAAATTGAACTTAAGACTAATGTCAAATGTCAATTTTTTTTTCTTATTTTTATTCTTATTACAAGGAAGGACTCTAGGAGGTAGGGGAATGTATTGGGGAAATGTAGGTGATGTAAAAACAAAATATAGTTTAAAAAATTTTAAATATCAACTGTACAGATGCGAGATGTCTAGCCATACCTTCCTTAGCAGTTCATGTGAAAAAGATACAGAGATCTGTCTGACTGCACCATAATACAGATACAAGTTGCTGTTTTGTTTTCTGTGGCAACTTCTGTTTTAGAATGATGGAAGTGAGAGTTGCACTCAAATTTACCTTTGTTATACGCCATATGAAGTATGATGTTGAGCCCTTCACTTTACATTGCAGGAAAGACATTGACAAGCTGGAGTATTCTGAGAAAAGGGGAGTTGGGATGATGCAGGGCCTTGAAAATTATACCATATTTGAATCATGCCATATTTGGGTGAAGCATAAAGGATGCTTCACCCAGAGAAGAGAAGATTTAGGGGAGGCTTGGTTATTATTGTCTTCAGATATTTGAAGAATTGTCATATGAGAAAAATAGATTTGATTTACTCTGTTTAGCCCAAGAGAACAACTGGGACTACCACATAGAGGTTACATGGAATCTCAATATAAAAAAGATTTTCCTAACAGAGTTGTCAAAAAAATGGAATTGACTACCCTAAGAACTATTGAATTCTGTCACTAGAAGTCTTCAAATAGAGGCAATGCTCAATTACTTGTTGGAGATGCTGTAAAAAGCATACATGTTTCAAGTTGTGATTAGACTAAATGGCATTTAAGATTTCTTCCAACCCTGGTTCTTTAATTCTATATTATGAAGTGGGAAAAAAGATTCCAATATCTGTAATAAATTTGTTTTTCAATTTTCAATTAGTCCAAACTCAAGTAGATTTTGCAGAGAAGGTACCAATTTGCCTAGTAGAGGGAGTTTCCTAACCTGGAACATAATCTTTTCTAATGAAATCACACAAGTCCAGGTCCTATTCCTGTCCCTACTAGATGAAAACATAGTTGAATTCCTGAGTTACTATATAGCCTTCAATACATGAGATTGCTAACCCAATTGTTTTAGCTAGAAGCAAGTGAGATAGCTCTGTAGTTATCCAAATAAGGAAAAATTGTTAATAATCTAAAAATACATATGCATAGCAAGAAAATACAGCAATATGTATCCATACGTGTGCTCTTCAATTCATGTCCCCAGTTTTCTCTCTCCCTCTCTCTTTCAACTTGCTCATAAACTAATACAATCCAATTCAACAAACATTTCTCCAGTGCCTGCTATGGTCAAGGAATTGTGTTGGTGTTTTGGTTGTTTTTTTTTTAATGAAATTAGATACAACATCAGCCCTCAAAATTATAAACAAATCATAAAGAAAAGATGATGTGAGGTATGTATGAAATAGTATATAAATAACCATGATATTAAGGCAATATATATATGTATATATGTATATATATACATATATATATATATAGGGTTCTTAGATTTAGAACTGGAAGGGACCTTAGAGATCCTCATTTTGTAGATGTAGAAAGAGGTCCATGGAAGCTAGGTGACTTCCCCAAAGTCATACAATTAGGAGATGAAAGTTGGGATTTGAACCCAGGCCTCCAAATCTAAACACAGTGCTTTTTCCACTTTTATCGTACTGCTTCATTCTTTCCTTTAAGAAAGGGGTGGCTAGGTGGTGCAGTGAATAGAGCACCAGCCCTGAAGTCAGGAGGACCTGAGTTCAAATTCAGCCTCAGACATGTAACACAAAACTAGCCTTGGGCAAGTCACTTAACACCAATTGCCCTACCTTCCCCTCTCCAAGGAAGAAAAAAAAGCAAAAAACAAAAATTGAAAGAGGAATGATCACTTCTGATTGGGGAAATCAGAGAAACCTTTATGTAGCAGGAAGCACCTGGGTTGAGCCTTGAAAGGAGGTAGAAAGTCCAAGAGGTTAAGTGACTTGCTTTCCTTCTCTATACCTAATCTCATCTCTTGAAGAACAGTTGATCTGTTCAGTTATGAGTTGTGCGAACCCTTAATGTCTCTGAATGTTTTTCTTTGTCCTTTTCCTTTAACCCCTCTGGACCTCGGTTTTCTTAGCTATAATGTAAGTGTTGGACTAGCTGACTCTAAATCTTTGGGGACATGCTAAGAATGACATACATTTTTTTCCATGTCTTTTGGCAAGATGTTTAGGACTAGAGGGAGGACTTGGAATTATTTAATTCTGTAATTCTTGTTGGGGAGAAGGAGCTGAAACAACAGTACCATGGACAAAGTAATGAGGCAGTAGCCCTGGTGTAAAGGGATCATTCACAGTCTCACAATGACCCTACTTTAAAATTAGGCATCAAAATAAAATGTTATAAACTTCAAGCATCAGCTAGACAGTTCTCTTTAACTCAGTTCCCCTGTTAGGTGTGAGATTCTCTTGTCTACATTAAGTTCTGTAAAACTTAACTCTGTAAAACAAGATAATATAGGAAGGAATACACTTCAAAGAACACAATGATGACCTCACTTTTAGGTAGGCCACTGTGATGACCCATCTCACAGAATTTTTATGAAGAAAGCACTTCAAAGTTCTAGTATAAATGTGAGCTTTTATTTTCTCCAAGTTTCCCAGACATGCCTGAAGAGCTGATCTTTTTCAAATTTTCTCTATAGCAAGGAAGGTCTTTAAGTATTGGATTTCAAAGAATTTTCTTGAAAAATACAATGCAGAATAAAGAGCTAAGAAATCAATAGAATAAATAAGTAAGTTGGAGTAAACTCTAAAGATAATCAACAAAGCAAATAATTGAGCAAAGTAATTGCTGTAAAATTTGAAAGCAATGTTTGCTTTGAATAGTAAGGAAGTGAATAGTAGGAGACTTTTTTTCTAACATGAATATTCCTTCATATTCCTCATTGTTGTTTTCTAAATCATTCTCTTTTAGTTTTAAAATCAAGTAAACATGAAGTTAGGGTAAAGGGGGAGAAAGAAGGGAAAACCAGAAATGGAAGCAACCGTCCAAGAGAACTTATAAAGGTACCAGTCCATGTTTATTTTTTAAAAAGGTATCAGTACATTTTACTTTTTTTTTTAATTTCAGTTCAATTTAAAAAGTTTGGGTGAGTCACTTATATGACTTCACTGCAGTACTATAGTGGACAGGCTGCTGGTTTCCACTCCCATCTTGCTTTAGGCACTTTTTAGCTGTGAAATTCTAGGCAAGTCTCTTAACTTCTCTGAGACTCAGTTTCCTCATCTGTAAAATGAGGTTGGTTTTAATAACCTCTAAGGTACCTTCCAACTCTAAACTTATGATACCTTGTACTTTCTTAAAAAAAAAAAACCATAGTTTTATTCCTGCTTTGACCTTATTTTGTTTTTGTTGTTAAGAGAGGAAGTTAAGATGTCACTGGCTTTCTTCAAGACTCAACTCAAATTCCATCTTCTGCAAGGAAGTCTTTCCTTATCACCTCACTCCAAGTACCTTTCTTCTGAGATTGCCTCCCACATACACTTTATACATCTTCTACGTATATACTTGTTTGCATGTCATCTCTCCCATTAGAATTCGAGCTCCTGGAGGGAATTTTTTTTTTTAACTTTCTTTATATCCCCAGGAGTTAGCACTATTTCTTGTGGATGATTCTGCTGGTTGTAGTTATATAGCAAGGTAGAAAAATAGAAAGCTGACATAGGTGAGGCAGCTATTTGAATGTTACATTTTAAAGCCAAGAAGGATAGAAAGTTGGGGGGTGGGGAGTGCCCAGAAAAACTCAGTAAATTAGAACCATCCTTGAGTATTTTGTGAAGCCTCCTTCTTGTGACTGATTTTGCTTCCAGAATTCAAATATGGAAGGCTCCTCCTACTTTACTCTAACAAAGAGGATGCAAAAGCTCTAAAAATGTTTTTCTATCTTCATTCCATCTGGAACCCCATTAGAAAGGAAAGTAGGATTTCTATATTTCTGACTACTGCTGCTGGTGAAGAGTTATAAGAATAGATTTTAGAAGCCAGATCAGCATAATTTAGCTAAACATTAACCAAGAAAAATAATGTAAAGGAAAAATAGAATCTGCTTTAAATATATATTTAGAGAGGAAAAAGGAGTTAAAATCTTAAGTGGTACAGTGGATAGAGTCTTAGGCTTGGAGACAGAAAGACCTAAGTTCAAATTCTGCCACAGATACTTACTAGCTATGACCTTGGGCAAGTCACTTACCTCTCTTAGTCTTAGATTCCTCACAGGTAAAATGGGAATGATAATAGCACCAATCTTATAGAGTTTTTGTGAGGATCAAGTGAGATAATTTGCAAAGAGTTTTGCAAATTAAAGCATTATATAAAACCTAGATATTATTAAGTAAAAGTTAGGTATAAGGATTGGATCTATAGTTTCATAGGTGTAGGGAGAGAAACTTCCTCTACCAATGTAGATTGACTGAAATTTATAGTCTTAGAAAACTGCCTACAACACTGAGAACTTAAGTGCTTTGACCAGGATCTAAAGGCTAGAATGTGTTAGAGGTAGGAAATTAACCTAGGTCTTCCTGACGGAGACCAGCTGTCTTATCTGGGATTCCATAATGTCTCTCCAAGTAAAAGATAAGCTGAATAATAAGAGATTACATCTTTATAGTGCTTTGTATTTGTGAAAATATTTATAGGTACATTCTTTATCCACATAGCAACACATAGCAATTTAGTAGTAAAAATATTTTCAATCCTATTTTACAGATGAGAAAAGTGAGAAAAAGAGATTAAATAACTGACCAAGATTGAATAGAAAGTTACTCAGAGTTTAGACTAGAAACTTCCTATATTTCAAAACAGACTTCTTTGTGTGGTGAATATTATTTAATGATCTAGGATGTGTAGATAATACAATTAAAAATAATAACTAGCATTTTTATGTCACTTTAAGGTTTGTAAAGCACTTTACATATGTTATCTTATCTGATCCTCACAATCACCTTATGAAGTAGGTGGATATTATTATCCCCATTTTACATATGAGGAAACTGAGGAAGAAGTAATGAATATACTAATAACGGAATCATATCTAGGATTCTGGCAATAAACATCCCTCCTGTGCCTTACCCCCCCAAATATTAGGCAGTGATTCAGGGTTGTAACTCATGAAGAATACGTTCACTAAAGAGGAATTGTGACCATATAATTGAATACAGTATGTAATAGTAAAACTATTTTTCTTGGCTTTGGAATGTATTTTATGATATTTTCACAGTGCATTTATCTTTTAACTGTATTTATTTCAGACTTAGGTTCAGATCATTTGCATTTGCTGAACTCACACTAATTGATTGTAGGGGCACACTATAATAGAAATATCCTGGATAACAGATAGAAGTTGACCTAGGATTAAATATTTGCCATCAATAATTAACACTAACCAAGAAAGTTTTCTATACAGCAAACTCTTTTCCTTCTCCTTCAGATTAAATTGGCTAGTTCTCTTGATTTTACTTCCACATCTTTAATATCTGTCAAATTCTCTGCATTTACCCTCACCTTTTCCTACCTAAATTATCGGTCTATATCAATGGAAGACTGTACCACATATAATATTATCAACCATAGCTGGAAGAGTCTTCCAGTCTCATAGCACCATCTTGTGGTTTAGAAACCCCAAGGAAGGGAAACAAACTTGGGGTTACTAGCAGAACCTCCCTGTACTTCCCTCCCTCTCCCACTATTCTGGTGAAGTGAAATTTCCCAGGACTGTATACATTCCTTCATATTTAGTTTTGCCCTGTGCTTTGGAATCTCCTCAGAACAGACTTGAAATTTCGAGAAGGGAACTTGGTTTTAGACAGACAGCCCAACATTCCAGTACCACTTATAGTGCACAATCCATACAGGCATCCAGGCTTTTGGTACAGGTCTGAGAGCTTAGATTCGTCTTGGGGTAAAAAAATTCACTTGGAGATGCTAGACAAACAAACCTCCTGTCCTCCTTCCCGCGCCCCCAAATCAGGTCATTATATCTTGATTATTGGCCGGGGGAGGGGGAGGAGTGAAGAAGAGGGGGGAGAGAAGAAGAGGCAGGAGAGAAGGAGCGGGTAAGAGAGATGGGTTTGGACTTGTGATTCATCAGTGTTTGTCATTCCCAGTGAGGAACCCTCTCCTACTGCAGACTGAAAATTATTTTTCAGTTTATAATCTTAGAGACTTGCCTAGGACAACAGTCACAAAGCTTGTATGTATCAGGTCTTGAGCTCAGGTCTTCCTAATTCTAAGGCCAGCTCTCTATCCACAGCATTACCCTGCTTTACCATCTGAATACCTAGACTATATCATGGCTTTAATCCCTTGTACCCTTTCCAGCTTTAGGTCCCATGTATGTAATCCTCTTCTCTCTAATGAGGTTAGATTCTGGAACTCTTAAACCTAGCAGTTACTAGAACCTCAGTCCCAAGGAAGATTCTTCAGCAGTCCTTTGGAAGTTGAGGTTCTGGAACACTCAACACTCAGATCATGTGTTTCCCTCTTCCAGGGTTGAGAACATGCCTTAGCTCCTGCCTCTCTAGGACTGGGTGCAGGCACTCTCAACATTTTACTATTGGGACAAGAAGCTGCTATCTCTACTACTTGACCACATGATTCCTTTTCATTGATGCTACATGGTGGAGACAATGTGGCTCCCATGTTCTTTGCTCAAAAGCAGACAATGACTTAGTACAATTTAGCTCTATTGAAAAGCAGAAAGGCCTAATCTTAAAATGAAGACTTACAGAGTTACTGTTTCCACAACAGTCTATCCCCCTAGATTTAGAGTCAACCAGTTCATCCTCATTCACTGAGATCTATCAACTAGGAGACATGAAAGGACATATCCCCTACCCTCATAGGAAGATGCAATCAAAAGTCCCCCCTAAAAGGTCATCCTGTTGTTCAGAAAGTCCCTTGACCAACTACTTGTATAGGCCTTGACTACATATGTATAATCTACAAAGTAGTCACAACATTCTTATTAGTCCTGGACTAGAATGTGCCCTAGGTACTCCTGTGTTTCTTGGGCTCCAGTTCATAAGGGCTCTCAGCTTCACAGAAGAGTATGATAATGAATGTTTTCTAAGAAGGAATTGAATTAACCTCCAAGAAGCTCATCTCTAGCTGGGTAGAAATTACAAGGTAGAAGTGGAGGTCCCAGATGATAGCATACAGATATAGTTAGTTCATGTTTTCCACACTAGCACAGTATCATATGAACTTGCAACATTATGTATTTTCAAGAGACATCTTTGTTATATCCACAATCAGAGAAAACTACCAACTGCCCCCAGTGTAGGTATTCACCATCATATTATTCCCTGTCTATTCTCCCTCAAATCTACACCATCTTTTTCTTGACTTTAGAGATAGAGGTAAAGGATGATTGCCAGATACCCATTTGATAAAAGTCATTGGATTATTGTATAAAGTCTTTCATGAATGGTGAGGCATCCTTTTATGACCAAGGGTAAGGTCTTAGGGGGAAAATTTGATCATATGAAAGAGAAATTATTTAAAAGTTGAGCTTGATCTTTTAAAATTATTACAGTACTATGGCATTTGTGATCTATTAATCTTTCATTACAAAGTAAATATAGTTTATAATTTTCCTTTGGATTGTATTTTTAAAAACAGCTGGCCTTTGAAATAGATGTGCTACCACTAGGTGGCAGTACTGTTCCATGACCATATAAGGCATGTCTCTAAACTGAAATTTGAGATGTTGCTCCCTGCCTACTTTGTTACAAATTTATAATCACTAATTTTGCTACTTTTAATAAAAAAAATTTTTAAACTAAAGCATTTATACTAAAGCAAAGTCAAACAAATGCGGAAGCTTTCAAAACAATCTTTAATCAAAATTTTCTAAGATAACACTAGGTATTTTCTCCCCTTAATTTGTAAACATTAACATTCCTAGGTTTTTTTTCCCCCACTTATTACTGTATTTATTCCAGAGGAGAAATAGCCTAGGCTACTAATATTCATTTTTTTCTTTTGCTTTTTTGGAGGGGGAAGGCAGGGAAGTTGGGGTTAAGTGACTTGCCCAAGGTCACACAGTAAGTGTTAAGTTTCTGAGGTCGAATTTCAACTCAGGTCCTCCTGATTCCAGGGCTGATGCTCTCTTCACTGTAACATGTAGCCACCCCATAATACTAATTTTTGATTGGGAATCATTCCTAGTCATTTTTTTTTTAACTCTTAGTTTGGGGTTTTTGAAGACTGAAGTGCCTTCATGTGCCCTAGTCAAAAACCTTTTCCTTCCCATTCATTCTCTACCTGAGCGTATACAAAACAAAAAAATAAATAAACTACTCAGAAAGTAGAAAAATACACTAATCTCAGTGTCCAAATCCCTGATTCCCTACCCTTTTCTTTATTTCCTCTTGAGGAAAGATGCAGAATGTTTTGTCCTTGTGAAGATATCCCTTTTTCCTTCTCCTCACATACCTAAGTTTCCTCCAGTCATAGATTTTCATGCTACCTGAGTCTTTAAGAGAGGAATAAATCAGTCCCTTGCTCTCTTTTATTTGTCTTAAGATCCCCTAATTATCACTAACCCCTTTATTTTTTTTAACAATTTATTTATTTTATTTTCTGCTTTTTGGAGGGCAGTTGGGGTTAAGTGACTTACTTGCCCAAGGTCAAACAGCTAGTTTTTGTGTTGTGTCTGAGGCCGCACTTGAACGCAGGTCCTCCAGACTCCAGGGCTGCTGCTCTATTCACTGCACCACCTAGCTGCCCCACTAACCCCTTTGTTTTACAAATTAAGAAATTAAAGCCCAGAGGAATTAAGTGACTTACTTAGGGTCACAAAGGGACTTCTTTAACTAAAGGTAGTTCTAGTTTGATTTTCTTTCAGTAACTTGTTTTCATTTATTTAGCTTCATACATTTACTGTGTAACCTTGCAGCAAGTCTCTCAACCTTTGTTTGCCTCATGTAAAATAGGGATAATAACAGTGCCTACCTCCCAGAGTTGTGAGGATCAAATGAGATATTTGTAAAGTGCTTAGTACAGTTCCTGGCACTTTGCTAGCTGCTATCATCATCATTATTATTACTATTATTATTATTATTAGCTAGATTTACTGCTAAAAAAGACTTACAATTAAAATTTACCCATATGCCCATATGAATGTTTGGAATGATAAACATAATTAGATTGTTTTCCTTACAGTATCCTCTTCTGTTTTCCTCCCCCCCCTGGTGCTTTTTTATATAGAAAAAAAGGGACAGTAAGACTTGGGGGATACCTTTTCCCTGTAAATAATAATCAGAGCATGGGCCTTCAAAACTTAGAGAGGAAAATCCAGGGAATTCTTAGATGCTATGCTGCTTCCTAAAATGACATAATTTCAAAGTTGGAAGGAACCCCAGAAGCCATCTAGTTTAATACATAACTGACTAAAAATCATGTCTACAACTTTACCTAGAAGTCACCCAGTCTCCATTTTAAAACCTCCCATGAGGGGGAATATACTACTTACCTCCGGAGGCATGAGTTAAGAGATATGAATGTGTGTGTGTGTGTGTGTGTGTGTGTGTATAACTATTTTCCAGACTAGATAAGTTCCTTGAGGACAGGTATTGTCGCTTGACATGAAAAATTAAATGGAAGAAACAGGACTGTTTTCCTTAAAAGATTTTTTTAATGACAGAATATTAGAGCTAAAAGAGACTTTAGACATGATGACTGTATAATGCAAATTTGAAAAGGAAAATATGAAAGTAGATTCTAATCAATGGTATTATATTAAACATTTTCATTATTTTTAGTTATACATAGTTTAAATTATTATCTACAAGTTACTTATCCTCTTAATGTGCTTCTCCTAGCATTATAAAAAGTGGAGGCCAGGTGGCTTATTAGTATTTTTATGGTACTCATAAATCGGTATTAAAACAGATATTTGGTTTCCTAGTAATTTTCTAACACCTCTTAGAAGACATTGGATGGAGACACAATTTATCCAAATTTGGACAATGTTTAAGAAAATAAAGCAAAGCCAAGCCATTTCAATTCAAAGGAAGGATAAACTGGGTGGAGGGGAAGGGGGGTGGATTGCCTTTACTGAAAAGCAGTTATTAGTATGAAGCAATTAAATATGAGGATATGTAATTTGAGAAGCAATGACATTTAAGAATTACAAGATAGAGGTGAACCTATAAAGAGCAATGGAACCTACAAGCAGTGGGCGTAGCGTATAACAAGAAATAATGCATCATCAAGTGTAAAGGACTAATAATAATGCAATGCACACTGACTTGTTTAAACTATAATGTCATCTTCAGATACTAGCATTAACACTCTTGGTCTAGATACAGGTCTTAAGAATTATGCTGTAGTATTAACTATAGGGTAGAATGAGTAATTAATTACACTTTTCCTTCAAGAATTATTGGTCTCAGTGGGTCAAGGAGTTTTGACAATCTTTGGTCCAATATATTCAGCTCTAGTTGCCTCAAGAGGTATTTTCAGGATTAACAGTTTATAAAACATTTTCATATCCATTTTTACATTAAGGCTTTTTAAAAAAAATACCTTGGAAAAATGTTATAGTAACAATAATAAAGATCCTTAGAATTATTTCCTGCACTGGTCATTTATAAGAATATTACTCTTAAAGTTCTGCGTTTAAGATTATTTCTCCATATCTTATATCAAATTTTGAATTTTAATACTCTGTTTCTGTGTTGTTAAACAATTTATAACTTCTGAGTACAAAAATAAATGTTTTCCTTCCTTCATAAAGATAGAATTGTGTGGGATAAAAGAGTTCAGAGTCTGAGTCTGAGATCAGAAAAAGTCTTTATTCTTTCTCATGAGCAAGGATTCTGCCCCTGTCGCTCAAATGGCATCCGCCTGGGAGAGAGCAACAGATAGAAGCAAGTCCATGGTTATATAACCTTCTAATGCAGAAACCCAACCCCCAACTGGCCTTCACTCTCATTGGTAGGGAGGCCGGCCCACAACCTAAGCGCGGGAATCTATCTTGGAGACAAAGGACACAGAAACATGTGGGTGTCCGATGTAAGGCCAGGAAGGCAGTTTTATCCTTATTTGGCATATCTTGTGCTGAGGTGGCACTGGGGAGGGTCTCCATTGCTCTAAGTCCTAGATTCCTGTAAGGTCAGATGACCTCTAAACTTAGGCCTAGTGGATGCTGAAGCCACTCTAGATTTGATTTTTCAGAATGGGAAAACTTCACTGCAAATTATCCCTCACAAATCCCCCCTGTTCTTTTATACATTTTGAAGTTTTCCCACTTTTTTAAATTCTAATTACCCTGGACACATTAACAACATACAAGGGGGCAGTCCCCATTATGAGTTCAGATACAGAGATTCAGAAGAAAACAATAACAAACAGTTGTCCTTTCAAAGTCCAAAAGTCTCTTTTCACACTGCAAACAGATCTGAGGAAGTCCTAGGGTCATCCATCTTCAGTCCTGCATCCCAGCCTCTCTTTCTTCTGCCTTCTTTCATTCATTTACCTACAAAAGGAACCTTGGTGCCAATTTAAATGACCACTCCAGAACCTTTATCATTCTTACAAAATTAAAATTGGAGCCTTGGTCAATTGTCACGATCACACATTAAAACCAGTTTCTTATATTTTGCATTAATCCATTATTAATTCCTCCACCAGGAGGATGGGATTTCACTAAGAGATTTATTTACATTAAGCTCACAATTAAAACAATTAAAATTTTTACCAAGTAGTCCAAAAATTATCCTCCTTTTAACACTGACTAATTATAACAAAGTTGAGACAAGTATGATACTAACTAAATAATAGAATAATATTCCCACAAACCCTTGACCTACTTGTCCTCATATTATTACAAAGAACTAAAGGGTCCTGACTCATACAGGAATACCTATACTAAACCCTAAGCCTAATAGCTTTATCTTATAGTAATTTAAGATGAACCAGAATCAAGTATTTAATAGATTTGTTGCTGTTTATTTGAAAACTTTTGATTATTGAAACTTGCCACCAAGAATAGGGACAACACTGTAATGAGGGAACCATATTTCCCAAACTTCAGAATGTCAATTTCAGGCAAAATGTATACCAAAATACAGTCTCCATTGAGCCAAACTTAAAGTCTGCCAGGCGCTTATGGGTAAATTAAGTCAGAAGAATCCTACCTCAGCTCATGTGGAACAGTCGTTCCCCCAGCCTTCATACTTGTATCTTACAGGGTCTGGCACCATGGGTTGGTGGCTTGGGTAGCTTGGGCAGCCTTTCTTAATACTCATATCTGGAGTTGACCTCAAAGAAACAATCAGTTAACAGTTCCATCAAATCTTAAATAACAAGCACCAACAATCAGTTTAAGATATGATTATAATCTCCCATTGGTTAAGGAACATCTTTAGTGAGCTTCAAATAACCTGTATTCATTTCTATATTCTTGTTCATAAAAATCAAATCTCCCACTGGGATTATAAATTATTGGTCTAATAGATGTGTATCTACTTCCAAACTTCTCTATCTTCTTATAATTATGCTTAATCTGAGCTCATACTAAAATTTCTTTTCTCAAAATTAAAAATGTCTCTGATTTAGTCCCAACAATTAATTCAGTCAATTGTGTTAATACCCAATTGCTCTTTCATCACTGAAATAAGCTGGGACCCCATTTGTGATAGTAATGGCAATTAAAGATTCCCCTGTATTGGCTTGGTTTTCAAATTGATTGTATTAAAACCCAGAGTTTGTTTGTTAATCCCACCTGTGGGATGGGCTTGTTGATGTGAAAAGAAAGTCCTGAAGTGGGAGGAGCTGGTGATGTAGATTTGGAGAGACAAGAGAGAGGCGGAAGTTCTTTTTGGAAGCAGCACCTCGTGGAGAGGGAGAGACTAAGAGATTGCTGGTGGCCGCTTTGAATTGCCCTGGACTTTTGAGACCTGCCCCCTGAGCTGCCAAGGACTGAGGAGACATGGCTGTTTTGCTGGTACTTTGTCTGTCTGTTTTGATGTTATTTTGCCAGATTTGTCCACTGGTGAAAGACTGTCCTGTTGAAGAAGTCCTGGAACCTGGCATTTGGTTAAGAAGGCCTGAGACTGTCCTCCAGACAGAGAGTGAATACTGTCCACTGGTGAGGGACAGTACTGTTGTTGCAGGGGTCTGGAGACTGTCCGGCAGACAGAATGAATACTGTCCACTGGTGAAGGACAGTGCTGTTGTTGCAGGGGTCTGGGAGCCTTTCTGTTGGTTCAGAAGCCCTGAAGAAGGATTTTCTTGTTGTATGTTTACAGAAATCCTGGGAGAGGGCTTTGCTAATGTGTTCAGGGGTTCCAGGACTGTTCTACAGACAGAGGATAAATTCATGAAGGGACTGGCAATGTATCTTATGGCCTTGCTAAGCCTTGTCTCTCCAGGAACTAAGATTGCTGAGAACTTGCCTCGTGTCAAGATGAAGAAAAGACCTCCATTTGGGTATTAAGTGCTGTGTTTAAACTTGATGTAACTCTGGGGTAGATTCAATTGTGATCCTGGGGTGGGGAACTTTTGACCTTTTTGTGTTCTATGGTTGAGCAAATGAATGTATTTTACTTATGTTTGGAAACTAATCTCCATTTGAGAAGAGGGGCTTTGTGGTGGACTTAATTAAGGTATAGCCTAGGGGTGGAGAAGTATTTGGAACAGAGACTTTGTAATTGATTGAATGATTGGAAAGTCCTGGGGTGGGGTAGGCCTTGGAGATGATTTAATCACACTTAGTAAATGCTGTATTTTGAATGATGTCATGTTTTGATCTTCTCTGTTCTGGGTTTGTTACTGAATAAAATAGAGAGCACCTATGCTGGTATTTTGAACCTGGGAAGTTGCCTTTGCTTGGTATTACATTACACCATTCCACACATACACAGATATATCTTTACTATAGTAACTTTATAATCCCAACCTCAGTCCGTGGTATAATGATTCAGTATTGCATTTGTATCCCTATTTCCTTTCCTTCTCAAATTTGATTGAGCTATTAATTATAAATCATTACAATTCTTTCTGCCTTCCTAAATACTTCCTCACACTCTTCTCAACATACTTAAACCATCTAATACAAAGGCATCCAGACCACTATCTAGAGATAGGAGGGTCTTGGATAAATATTTATCCCCATTTGTCCCCAAACCTTATCTTCCTTTTACATTTCTAGTCAAACCTTTATTTATCCTTCTAAATCTCTCAAACCCATTATCCAGCTTATTCAGCTTTCCTTTACACTTTTAACCATAAAATAAGATAGCTGATAAGTTATTGTACTTTTACTAACATAGCTGTTCTGCTTAGAGGTTAATGAGGTTAATGGCTAAACTCCACAAGCTGATGGATTTATGTCCTTGCAAGTTTGTTTATTCTTCCCTAGTTATACTCAGTCTGGAAGAGTGAGATACTTCAGGAATCTAAATCTTTTACTTATACATTCAATTACAAATGTTAACTTTTGCTTATACCATGCAATAACCACAAATTCATATTAAAACAGCAAGAACTCTTCTGCAAAACATCTTTTCTAAAAGTACTTCCTTTCTTTAAAAACAGTTTGAATTTATCCTGGTGTTAAGAGGAATAATCACTAAACCTTTATGAAAGACTTGCATTATAGCCTAACTTTTCATTGATTACCAAACTCTGCTATAAAGATGAAAAGCAGGGACCTGATTGGATAAAGCATCCATATGCCATATGGTCCCAAATCTCTTTTACCTTAACATTAGTTTACTCTCACTGGATTGCAATATACCACAAAGATTTACCAGAATTCCTGTTCTAAATTCCAAATTTGTACTAAAAACCAATTACTAGAAATCAATTTTACCAACTTTAAAGGCCAGTTTGGAGACTGAATGATTTCTCAGTAAGACTTCTTCAGAGGTTGAAGTAACTGCTGCCCCTCCCCCACTCCTTCCTGGTGGGAAGTGGTGAAATTCCCTTCTTAATCTGATCTGTGATAAGTGGAATGATTCTTTAGGCAATCCTAAAATTCCCAGATCCCTGGGTCCCATCTAGAAACTTCAGAAAATTCACAGTAAGTTTGAATATTACAAAATCTATGCATACAAAGTCTTTATATAATTACTGATTTTTCCTTCACAAACTTTAAACTTGTTCTGGTATAAAAGACAACTGTTAAGAGATCCTTTTTAATCTTTTGGGCATAGACTTGCTACTTCTCATTGTTCAGGAGCTTCATAACTAAAACAAGCCCTGATCCCCCTTCTTTCCCTGGGCTGAGGACCTTGCCCACAAATTGTTTCCAGGGACACCTAAGCCCTCTTTTCCATACACATTAATAATTCTAGGTTTCACAAAACTTATGAGAGGATTCACAGGGTCTTTTCTTCACATAATCACCAATAGCTACTTTTTCACAAGCATGCTTTTGTAAATACTAGATTTATGAATTGAAATTTTCTTTAAAACAAAGGAAAACTTGGAAGTTTATGATTTCTTAAATTACAAATCAATGCCCATCTTTAAATTCAAATTCAATAAGCACACAATTTCAGCCTTTCCAAAAAAAAAAATAAATAAACCTTCAAATATAAGCATTCCTTAAAACTAATTTGGTATAAAAATGTTCTTAAGTAATATAAATTCCCAAAACATTATATATTCACATACATCCAAGTTATCATACATAACTATATCCTTAGATGACTTGACAGCTTCTGATAGTAATAAGAAAATTGTTTTTAAAATCAGAGTTCATAATTTTTTCCAAATTACATAATTTAGAAATTTACAATGTCCCAAACATTATGTATTTAAAACTTGTATTCTATTAACAATTTTAGGTGAATGCATTTCTAAACAACCATATGCAGGAATTAAATTATAACTTTATAACTTTAAACCACTGTATACATTTTCATAATACCCAAGAGTTCAAATGAACAATCTGAATATTACATTTATACCCAAATATAATGGTTTCACATTTTTTTACCACATCCCTTCCAAAACCAGTTCAATTTGATTTAATTCAATTTAGAAATTTCTTTAACACTATTTCTATATTTTACTCTCCTCTTATTAAAAAAAAAAAACACAAAACCTGAAATCCTGTCTCCTTTCAGAGACAAAGGGTTTGACCCAGATAACACAGTGTAGTTAACTTTTTTTTTTGGAGGGCAGTTGGGGTTAAATGACTTGCCCAAAGTCACATGGCTAGTTGTGTGTGTGTGTGTGTGTGTGTGTGTGTGTCTAGATTTGATTTTTCAGAATGGGGAAACTTTACTGCAAATTGTCTCTCACAGTACTAATGACCCACCATAGAGGCTAGGCTTTGAATTTGCTTTTCAGTAATGGCAAAGGGATTATGAAAACTCATTCATCCTCTTTTAGCTTCCTCAGGTGTAAAATGATTTAAAAACTTTGATACCTAAAATCTTTCAGGTAGGTCTAGCCTGTCTTGTCATGTCCTGTCCTATCTTGTCCTCCCTTAGCCAAGTCATCATTTTTCCTAGTTTTCTTTGTTCCTAACCAAAGGGGCACAGATTTTGAGGAATGAACAAACCAAAGCTTAAAATTGACACAGGGATTAAAATTCGTTAATTTTCTAGAAATAAGTTCTCCTCGTATTTCTATGATTTGCCTATTTTTAGGTGCCTGCCATCTTCCTTTAATTCTTTGTTGTTTTTGTGCTATGCTCATTTAACCACACCTCCTCTGCCACTCTTAAGACTTTTATAGACTCAAAAAACCTGTTTGCCAAGTTTAGTACAAAGTCTTTTTTGTCTCCAAGATGCACCTTTCCCCTCCCCTAACCCACCTATGTATTACAATAAAGTCCACATACATTGATATGCATTTGAGATTATTTACTCCTTTTTATACATTCTCCATGCATTTTCTCTTTTTAAAAAAATTTTTTAAATCAACAATTGTTTTCTTTTCCCACCTTCCTTCCTCACAGGAGGGAAAAAAAAGAAAGAAAAACAAAAACAATATGTACAGTCAGGCAAAACAAATTCCCATACCAACTGTCCAAAAATATATGTGCATGTATTCACAATTACCGATTTAAGTATTTTTTTTCATATTGCCCCATATTTACTAAGGGAAAGGCAGACTAATACAATTAGTACTTTTAAACTTGGGGATATCAATCCAGAAATTATATTGAGTCCTTTTACAGAGGTTTTAAAATAAAAGGACTGATTGTTAGTTTTAGTAGAGCAGCATGTTAGTTTAGTGATAATTTTCAGCAAAATCAAATTCTCAGACCAAAAAGGAAATACATTTTTTTCTATAAGATCTCAAACATTGTATATGGCATGCAAACATGCAACAAGGAAATTATTGTCAAGAAGACAGCAAATCTTTTTGTGGTGGCCAAGAATTGTAAGTTGAGGGGAAGCCCATCAATTGGGGAATGGCTGAACAAGTTGTGGTATATGAGTGTAATGGAATACTATTGTTCCATAAGAAACGATGAGCAGCTGGACTTTAGAAAAGCCTGGACTTACATGAACTGATGCTAAATGAAGTGAGCAGAAACAGGAGAACACTATGTAGAGTGCAACATTATGTGATAACTTAACTTACATTAATCTTAGATCCTGCATTGCTAAGAAGAGGTAAGACTATCAAAGACAACTCCAAAAGAAACATGATGAAAAATGCTATCCACATGCAGAAAAAGAACTATAGGGTTTCAATGCAGATAGAAGCATACTATTTGTGCTCTCTCTCTCTGCATACAACATGACTAATGTGAAGGTGTTTAATATGAATGTATCTGTAGAGCCTATATCAGATTGCATGCTGTTTTGGGGTGGGGAAGAAAATTTGGAATTCAAAATTTTATGAAAGTGAATGTTCAAAACAAAACAAAACTATATATATATATATATATTTTTTTTTTTTAAAGGAGACAGAGCAAAGCAATATATGGGACCACACTAAAAAGAGTAGAAAACAACAGCTAAAAGGACACATAATTTTTTTTTACATGACATAATCAATTTTATATTAGCTTCACCAGGAATAGGACTTTCTTTTACAAAGAAAATAAATGAAATGAGCTGGGGGGGGGGGGAAGTTATAAGGGTAAGATCATACTACAAAAAATGTAGGCCTACAGACTTTTATGTGTTTTACATACCTTTAGAAGGAGGCCTTTTAAATGTTAAAATAATCTAGTCTGAAACAAAAGAAACCTAGGAAGTCACCTGATGCAGAATGGAGTAGAATAGCAGAGTCTTCAGGCATATTCTTTAAGTAATCATTAACTTGTTTATTATTTGTGTATGAGTGCACCTACTAGTGGAAATACTGTGTTTTCAATCAAATTCATCCTTGAATAAAAAAAAAAATCTAATGAAGACCACAAATTTTAAAATCTCAGAATTGAAAGGTACCCCAGAAGCCAGGTAATAATACAACCTAAACACAAACAGGAATCCCTTCCCCAGCATCTCCAACAAGTTCTGATGCAGCTTGAAATCATTTGCTTTAACTAACCAGCGTGAGAAAGCTCATTAAACTCTGGATAGTTCTCTCATCATTAGGAAGTTTCTCTAATGTTAAGACTAAATCTGCACATCAATAATTTCTCCCTCTTGCCTTGAGTTCCAGTCCTCAGAAAAAAAAATTCTAATTAGAAGAGTTATTATATGCCACTGCACCTCCTCCCATTTCTCCTCTTCTCTGGTTTAAAATGTCTGAATTTGTGAAACTCAAAGGCTTTAGCCTTCTTTTCTTAGAAATGGAAGATTTCACAGTCTTTCATAGAAAACACCAAACATATAATTACTTCAATTTCAGACCTAGATAATAATTTTTATTTATATGTATTGTATATACAACTGCTATATTTAATTACAACTTAATTACCTCAATTTCCGTTCATTCCTGTGAAAACTGGGAGGTAGGGCTTAAACTGGACAAAAATGATCCTCACAGAATTTAGCTAAGATATTTTTGAGGACTCAAAAGAAGAATAAAGGGGCAGCTAGGTGGCACCATGAATGGAGCACCTGCCCTGGAGTCGGGAGGATCTGAGTTCAAATACGGCTTCAGACACTTGACACACTAGCTGTGTGACCTTGGACAAGTCACTTAACCCCAATTGCTTTTTGCCTTCCCCCCTCCAAAAAAAAAAATTTTTGCTATCAATGTATTAGGACCTACATAAGACCTTTGCACTGCTTAAACAGAGATAAAATTAAACTTTTAACATTTGTTGCCATATATAGACTCACTAAATTGAACTGTTAAAGTCAATATAAAGATTACTATAGCCAGTCTTGCTAACAGAAGTTGTTTCCAAAAGCAATTTTTTAAAACCTTCATTTTACTCACTTTTTGTGAATTAGAAGCCTAAAAAGCTAACTTGATCTTTGGCTATATCAAGGGGCAGATATTCTGCTCTCCTTTATAGCATGATTGGGTATTTGCCATAGGAAGAACAAAAGATAAAAAAGTAATCATAGATACCAAAATATTCATAAGAGCACTTTTTGTAGTAGCAAAAAGCTGCAAACAAAGTGGGTGTCCATCAACTGAGGATTTAATTGTAATGAGTTATCATGGCAAATGTGAGGAATTCAGAGAAACATGGGAAGACTTTTAGGAACCAATAGCATGAAAAAAAGAACCAAAAGAAAAATATGCAGGAAGACTACAAAATTAAAGGAAAAAAAATGCCAGAAAGAAGCCAGAATGGGATTAATTATATTATAAGAATATCACATAGTCACAGGACCAGGGAGTCATGTTAGAGAGAGGCATACACAGTCCATCAAGGAGGGCAGTCCTTCTCTCATTTCCCCCTCTCTTGCTTTCCAAAGCTTCTATGAAGCTTGGGGCCAAGAGGGAGAGTTCAGAACTACACATGACAGAAACTAAAGGAGACTAGGAATGGGGTTGTACCAGGAAACCCCCAGTAAACAGACTTGAAAGCAACAAGTTCTGGGAGAAAGGGGTAAGCCAGGAAAAACTCTGAGTAAATAACAAAATGCTAAACACAATTATGCAATGCTTTGGGTTAAGAGAAGATTAAGATATAAATTATGATGAAAAAACTCCCAAAACAAGCATAGGTAGAGCCTTATAGAAAGTAAGTCTGGCCAAAAGAACTATAAAGCATGGCTGGAAGAAATGATCCAACAGATAAGTGAAGTTAAAAAGTGAGTGCTAAAGGGAAAAACTGGAAGGAGAATAAAAAGCTCAAAACGGATTACAAAAAACAAGAAATATTAGAGCAAAGTGAAACAGTTAAACAACTAGGGAAAAAAATGAACTATCTATTCTGAAAACAACTAATTGAAAAATAAGTTGAAGAGAGATCATTTAAGAAGCATAGGACTTCCTGGAAACCATGACCAAAAAAGAAACTTGGATACCAAATTTCAAAAAATCATAAAAGAAAATGCCAGGTCTGTCTATAAGAACCAAAGGTTCAAACTAAAACTAGATAATGAAAAAAATCCTAAATTGAAAATTCACACTCATGAATGCTGTGCCCAAAATCCAGAGTTTCAATGCAATATTGTGAACAGCCAGAAGGAAGGAATCTAAGTACCAAGAAACCATAATCAGGAATATGCAAAACTATTACAACTACTGTAAGGATGAGGAAAATCTCTGAACACAATATTTCAAAAATCAAAAGAGAATGATATATAAGCAAAATAACTTACATTGCAAAACTGACTATAATCCTACAAGGGAAAAGGTATCTTTAATGGAATAGAGGAGACTTTCAAGCATTCCTGATGAAATTACCAGAGCTGGGCAGATTTTTGAAACACAAATAGAGAGAAACCTAGAAAGGTAAATATATCTGAGTAATTAGAAGGTGCTAAATGATGAAGTGCTTACATTCTAACAGAGAAGAAACAAGTATTTCTTCAAAATCCCACTGTCTTCAAGTATCATAAATGGGAGTCAGGTAACATACAAATAAATACAGGAACTGGATGTGTTTTTGTTAATTTTAAGGAACGGGGAAAGAATACACTAGGGAAGAACGAGGGAAGAGAAACTTAGTACTTTTACAAAATTGTAGTACAGAGAAGTGGAATATACAGAAATAGCTTCAGGGGTGGCTAGGTGGCACAGTGAATAGACCACTGACCTTGGAGCCAGGAGGACCTAAGTTCAAATCTGACCTCAGACACTTAACACTAGCCATGTGACCTTGGACAAGTCACTTAACCCCAATTTCCCTGCCTTCCCCCCTCCAAAAAAAAAATAGCTTCAGATAAAATATAACACCCATTTATTTAGGTTATTTTAAAGTATTAAAAAGCATAGGAATAAATGAACCATTCCTTAATATGATCTCTCCCTAAAACCAAGAGCAAGCTAGAGGCATAGGACTAAGATTAGGAGTGAGGCAAGGATGTCCATTGTCATCATTAATAGATGGTTCTATTTCTAGAAATGCTAGCTATAGCATTGGCAAGAAAAATAAATTGAGAGAATTTCATAATAAATTGAAAAGACTTGCAGTAATTTATGCTTCCCACTGCCTGGCAGAGATGATACAATAGAAGTGCAGAATGTTTCATTTTCAGACACAACTAATGTGTGGATTTTTTTTGATTGACTACACTTATTTGTTCCAAAGGAGAGCTTTTTTTTTTTGCAGATGAGAATGAGGGGAGCGAAGTGAAAGCAAAATAAAAGAAAGAAAAGGGCATCGATACTATATCTGAAAAATACATAGAAAAAAGCAGAAAAAGGTTCAGAAGGGGATACTGACAACCATGGCAGTGTGGGCCCTGAATAACATGTTTGATATATTGTTTAAAAAACAACATGTATGTAATGGAGAGTCTTGGTATTACATATATCCTTATGTTATTTCAAAATTTTTGCTTTTTTTAAATTCTTTAAAATTACTTTTTAAAAAAAATATAGTCACTGTCTTCCAAAGGTACTCTTTGCTTTCATTTTATTTTATTTCACCCACTTCTTCCTTCTCCTGGTCAAAATGAAGTCCAGAATAATTTCCCTCATAATTACCACAGCATTTTAAGAATTCTCATTATCTTAGCACCACACCCAGAAATAACTGGCCGTGTAACCTTGAGCAAGTTACTTAACCCCTATTGCTTAAAAAAAAAAATCTCATTATCAGTAATGAATTTCAAGAAGATAGTGATTTCTTGCAAGTTTTTACAGTTTTTAAAGTTTTTTTTACCATAATTAAAAGTACATTTTCATTGTCAAATAATTGTATCCCTTTCTTTCATTTTCTGTCATTACCTCTGAGAATAATTTAAATTCCAAACTTGTGTAACATCTCTTCACGTATATGTAGTTACTAAGTCTGACACTGTTGCATTAGACTGAACATGTACGGTTTTAAAATTTTCTCATGGGTCTAATTTTCTTAGCCTTTAATTAGTTCTGATTTTCTCTGAACTGTTTCCAGCTTATTCTTCTTTAAAGCATGGTATTTAAAATTAAATGCAGTTCACTAAAACAGAGACCTGCCCAGTGCCAACTAAAACATAGTAATTGCTTCTCCTACTTTTTTTGTACCTCTTATCTTAATATAATCTATTAGATACCTTTTCTTGTGTGCTGACAAAAGAAGGACTAATATAATCTCATATTCCCTAAAAGAATTGGGTTACACTTTAGCTTTGAATCATGATTAACTGGTGGTTACTTTAGGATTTCCATATTTTGATATTTTTGTTCGACTTGAGTTGGCAGAATCTCCTTCAAAAACAGATTAACATGTTTATGTGTATTTGGAATCAGAGGACATGGGTTCAAATGCCAGCTCTGTTACTACCTGTGTGACTTAAATCAATTCACCTCTGGGCCTCAGTTTCTTCATCAGTAAAATGAGGTATCTGGAACAGATGAACTCTACCTCAGATGATCCACACCTTGAATGATTCAGGATGGATTTTGTAATGAAAATGTCACTTCTTCCTTGATCCCTTACAATCCTCTACTTAGTAATTGTCATTCCTTCCCTATAGAGCTCTAAATGTTATTTTTCCTTTCATCAAACTGAAATCAGCATTCTGTAAATTCCATCCATTTATCCTAGCTCATCCTTCTAAAACCTTAGCAGATCATGTCTAATTCCTCTTCCACATAACAAACCTTCAAATAGATGATTATTATATTCTTCTGATATTCATTCACCAGATTAGACATCACCAATTCCTTTAACCAATTGTTATGACCAGCTTTCCAATGCCCTAAGCATCTCATTTGCCCTCTTCTGGCGATCTCTGGATTATCAAGTACTTGGAGAAATAAATCTGAGTCTATGTAGAAATGATAATTATGCCCATAGGAGCTAATGAAGTAATAAAATTCAAAGAAAATGGCTTGGGATGGAGCCTTGTGGTAAACTCACAGAAAAGGGGCAGGATATGCATATTAATCTAGCAAAGGACACTGAGCAGCAGTCAGATAGGAAGAATACTGAGAGAAAACCATGTCATGAAAATCCTGAGGAGAAGGAATGGTGAACAGTGTTGAAATGATGCAGAGAGATCAGGATGGATAATGACTTAGGAAAAGGCCATTGGGTTTGGGAATCAAAAGATCATGGGTAACTTTGGAGGGAGTAGTTTAAGTTATGGATGAAGCTGGAAGCCAATGCTGCAAGTAGGTGAGAGGAGAAAAGGTAAAGACTGCAAGTGTAGATAGCTTTTTCTAGGTTGGCTGTGAAAGAAAAGAAAAATATAGGAGGATAACTTGAGGGGATGATTTACTCAAAGACAGGGGAGATTTGAGTGTATTTATAATCAAGGGGGAAGGATCCAGTAGATAAGGACAAGTTGAAGATGGCAGTGGGGGAGGAAGCAGAAGAGATGAGTAAGAAGGCATTATGCCAGAGGAAATAAAAGGGGATGAAATGCAAGGGTACAAGCCTTTGTGAGGAAAACTAAAGGAGTGCTGCCTCCTCAGAAACATGAGTAAAGTAAAAAATGGAGGACAACATCAAAGGGTTTTGAACTGTGTTAAGAGTAAGGGGGAAGAGGGAACTCATAGGAAATGACCTCTATTTTCTCAGTAAAAACTGAAATTAGGTTCCACACGGACAGTCTGGGGTGAAGAGTATGGAAAGCTTCAAAGAATATATCTAAGAGCTTTTCTGGGGAATGGCATAAAGAATTTAGGAATAAAAAGCCTGTCTTGCTACAGTGAGGACTCAGTTAAGATTAGATAGAACAGGATCAGAGAAGAGGGACGGTGGAAATAAATCAGTTTTGGGATTTGGCAAGGTTGAAGACAACTTCAAGGGGAAAAGGGATTTCAAAGGAAAAGGACAGTGTAAGGAACAGGAAGGCCAGAGTGTTTGGTTAAACATTAATGTGTATATTTAAGTCCTCTAAGGGCAGGTTTTCAGGTAGATAGGAATAATAAGCTAGGAATAGACCTCCTTGAGAAAAAAGGAGAATGGATCCAATAACTACCACTAAATTTGGATTCGGTAACATTTGAATAGGAAGAACCCCAAACAAAGAGAGGTTGCTGAGTGATGGCAGCAGGAATATCTGGAAGTTGCAATGGGGAACAAGGGGTTTATGTACTGTTTCTCCAAGATCAAGATCAAGGAGGCAGGGCAGGAAAGGGGCAGTGTGGGGATTAGAAAAGGTATAAGTAATACTCAAAATAAAAACCAGAGATGGAGTGTTTTCTGGGTGCATGGAAAGGAAACAAATCTCTTCCTGTGTGTTAGAATACAGACATAAAGAACATGAGAAGAAAAGGTCTCAATAGGACAGGAATTCCGTAGTTGACAGTAATATTTTTATTTTTCAACTTTTTTTTGGTCCTGTGTTTGAAGGAATGACTTGGGTTTTAAACTTTTTACTTTAGTACTACAGAGACAGGGCAGCTAGCTACATGGCAAAATGGATAGAGTACCTGGCCTAGAGTCAGACAAACTCATCTTCCTAAGTACAAATCTGGCCTCAGACACTCTCTGTGTGACCATGAGGGTGTTTGACTCCATTTCTTCATCTGTAAAATGAGCTGGAGAAGGAAAAGGCAAACCACTCCGATATCTTTGTCAAGAAATCCCAAATGGGGTCACAGAGAATTGACTAAAAAACAGCAACAACTACTACAGAGGCATCTATCAAATTCTATGACTCTGCGTAAGGAGTCGAATATACAAAAGTGGTTGGATTTGGCTTCAGTCTATGGAGCACTAAGGGTTGTATTTGGAAGCAGCACTCGTTTGGTGGTTCTGAACATTTTTTCTCCCCTCTGCCCTTTCAATAACCTTCTGTTATTTTGTTTTGGATGGGGATGATTTATGACATTGAATAAACAGTGAAAATGATTTTGGAAATAAATAAGATGCTGTAGTTCACTGTTTAGTCCTCATCAATTATTCCTATGAAGCTTTCAGAAACCCTTCCTTGTTGAAGCAGTTTAGGAAAATTTAATAGTGACAACAGAAAAAAAATCTCTAAAGGGAGTTGTTGGTTTCACTAATCCAGAATAGTTTTTTTTTCCCTTTGTGCATCCTTGTAGATACTTTGCCATTTCCTTCACCATTACTTTTTAATTTAAAAAAATCTATAAAAGGAGGTGTGATCATGTGAATAAATTCAGTAGTTACTGGCATAACTGTGTTGAATTTCAAAAAAAAAGTCCAAGTTTCTCCAGCTTACTAGTATCTCCCTTATGCTATCCACACTCTACTCACCATATAGTTCATAATATCCTTGTAGAAGAGCATCAGAAATATTAAGTGCCATAGTTAAATGTACACATCTGTTGCATTTGTAAGCCCTCCAATGGCCAAAAGAATACTTGGGAAAAAAAATCTCTATTAAACAGATATTTTCAATCTTAACATTTTTTAATTAAAATCTTAGGGAATTGTAGAATTTTAAAAACGGAAATGATCTAGCAAAACATCTAGTACAATCACCTTATTTGAAATATAAGTCACACTGGGAGACTCAGTATCTATACATCAGAGGGATTTCAACTAGATAAATTTTAAGACTTCTTCCAACTCTATTAATTGTGATTTCATGAATCTTGTGATACAATGAAAGTTCCCCTTCTATATGCTCACCTATCATCTCATATTTTCCTTAAGTCAAAAAGAGAACTTTTTTCTTACCAAGGCCAACTCTTCTAGAACTCACACTTTTGATCTCATCCCATCTCCAGGAGCACTCTCTCTTGTTTGGCTCCTTATCTGCCTTCTACAAACATAAGCATGGCAGTCTCTAAAAATCTTCACTCATGGGAAGTCTAGGTGGCAGAGTGAATAGCACCAGAGGATCTGAGTTCAAATTTGACCTCAGATACTTAACACTTACTAGCCGTCTGACTTTGGGCAAGTCACTTAACCCCAAATGCCCCTTCAAAAAAGCAAAAAAAAAAAAAAAAAACTTCACTCAGGCTTGTTTCCTGATCTAGGAATCACACTTTATCTTATTTTTCTTGCTAGAGTCTACATTTACTACTTCCACTTCTCCATTAATTCTTCAACCTCTTGCTCTAGCTTTTCACCTGTCCAAAATGGCTTTTTAAAGATTACCAGTGGTCTCAGCTGCACAATCTGATTTTTTGAGTAGTCTCTACTTGACACTTGACACTGTAACACCTTCTTTTCTTGGATGCTATCTCCATTTAGCTTATCTAAGACTGCATTTATCTCTTTTTTTTTTTTACCAGACCTCAGTCTCTCCTTTGTTGAACAGTCATCTATCTCTGGTCCTCTAATCCCGGAGAAAACACTCAAAGCCCCCTACTGGGCCCTTTTCTCTTCTGTCACATTACTTTTCCATTGGTGATCTCATCAACTTCTAAGAATTCATCATCTCGAACTTCAAGCCTAGGACCTAGCTCTAGCTCTCCTATGTATTCTATGGCCTTTCTTATTCCACATTATCAGTTGCATGCTGGAGACATCCTGTGAAATGTGTCCCTCTGAATCTCAAACATTTCTTGAATGGAAGCCATTTTATTTTCCCCAGTCTGTCCTCTACAGTTATCTATTTCTATTTAAGCCACCACCTTCCTTCCAGAGAACATAGGAAAGGGTTGGGGAGAGTCAAGATGGTAGAATGAGAAGATGTATATGTCCAGCTCACCTGTCTCATATCCTCAAGAAAATGACAATGAGTCATTTTTTGAGCACAGAGTGACTTAAGGAGACAGAGAAGTCTGTAGATACTGGATATACAGTCTAAACAGGGGCATATGCAGTGGTGGGGAACATGTCACCATCCCTGGACTAAAGTGGACTGAAAAAAGGCACCAGAGCAGGAAGCACCAGAGTATAAAGAGATCCCAAGGGATCCCTGAACTCTAGCACTGGGTGCATGAATAGCTGCCATCTGGCAGCTGTGTTGTCCCCTACCCAGTTCCAGGTCACAGATCCAGGCCAAATTAGAACTGGCCAGATTGATCAAGAAATAATTAAAGTCAAAAGACTGAAAAAAAAATGTACTCCATAGGAAAACCAACTGACTTAGAAAAGAAATGGAAGTGATAATTTCAGAATTATTCAACTACCTGAAAGTTATGACCAAAAAAAGGAACCCAGATATAATATTTCAAGACATCCCAAAACTCTCTAGCTGTGATAGAACCATGAGGAAATGTAAAAATGGGGGTGGAGGGGAATTTACCCCTCACTTAAACAAGTCCTAAAATAAAAACTCACAGAAATTTAGCCGAAATTCTGAGGTCACAGGTTCAAGGAAAAAAAATACTACAAGCAGCCAGAAAAGTACTAAGGAGCCACAATCAGTACTACACATGATTTAGCAAGCCAAAAGGAGTAGAGAACTTGAAACAAAATATTACAAAAAGCAAAGGACTTAAGCTTACAAACAAAAATGACCTAACCAGAAAAAATAAATATAATCTTGGGGGTGGGATATGAACCTTTAAAGAAGACTTCTCAAGTATTCCTTATGAAGACACCAGAGAGAAGAAAATGTGACAAACATAGAAGTTGAAGAGCTCAAGTCATTTAATTATCTATGACTTTCCCTTCTTTTTTACCTCTCCAATCAATTGCGAAGTCTTGTTAATTTTATCTCTTATATGAATAGCCTTCCATTTATCCACAAGACCACCATTCTAGTTTAGGCCTTCATTGCTTCTCCTATGGATATTTGTAATAGTTTCCTAATTTATTTCCTTGCTTCCAGTCTCCTTTCCCAGCTTATCTTTCATACAGCTACCAAAACCATCTTCCTTTCGAACAGATCTAACCTTATCACCCCTTTGCTCAAAAAATGTATTGCTTCTGAGATAAAATATACATAAGTTCTCCAACTCATTTTGCTTTCTACTTTTAATAGCTAACAACTCTTTATGAGTCAAACTGAGAGTGAGGAGAGACAAAGGTGATAGTAAATTATAATTCATGATAGAGGAAAAAAAAGCAAATAGACACAAAAATTACAAATCCAAATTAAATTTATTAGATGGTATATTTACAACTAAAGACTCAGGAAGGTTGGACAGAGGAAAACCTGTGGATCTACATTTCAAGGTGGATCTCCACTATCCATTCAGTGATGCCAGTATTTTGATCACAATTGTAGGAGGAGTAAGCAACCACAGATGGCTTTCTTGCGTTTTTGGTTTTTTGTTTTTAAAAAAAGGGGCCCTATTATTTTCACATCAGTTTTCCTTTCTTAATAGAGGTTGTAAAGCAATGATTGGTAAAAATAGGACCTCATCTGTTGCTTCTGCTTCAAGATCTATGTTTTGCTATCTTTTGAGCAATGTAAGGAATTGAATGGAATGAGGTATGATCACAGAAATGGAATGCTCATTTTTCTGAATGGTTATTGAAACCATTAAAAAAGAGATGTAAAAGTGTCTCTTCTGTGAAGAGTATTCCATTTGGTTCTAGGTAGACATTTATCCAGAAAGTCAATTTTTGAAGTGTATCAGTAGAGACCTCTATTGGTTTAGGGATAGGATGTAAAAATACTGGAAACTAAAGCAAACTAGGAGTCAGAAAAAATAATCAATAGGCATGGGCACAAACATACCAGAAGTTCTCTCAATCACCAGGGTACTTCCAAGAATACAAAGAATTTCTAGTCAGAAAACTTATGTTTAGATAAAGTCCAAATAGTAAACATATAAGTCACAGGAAGAAGCATAATCACAAATGAGACATTAGGTAATGAATTGTAGTACCAAGTCATACTTTAGCAGGCTCTATCTACCATACCCTAATATTCAATTTAATTCCAACCTCAATGACCTTATTTTATTATTACTCCTCTTCGTGTCCTTTCTAACCCAGTTGCTACTAGGTATTCCCTGAACCTTATATTCTATCTTTCCTCTCTTCATACCCCAGACCTTGAACACATTTCCTTCCCCACTTATCACTACTTCTTGGAACCCTTATCTTGCTTTAAGGTTTACTTCAGAGACAAAAATTTGTCTATGAAGTCTTCCCTGATTATCCCTCTTCAAATTACCTTATACCAGGGGCAGCTAGGTGGTGCAGTGAATAGAGCACCGGCCCTGGAATCAGGAGGACCTAAGTTCAAATCCAGCCTCAGATACTTAACACAAAAACTGACCTTGGGCAAGTCGCTTATCCCCAATGGCCCTCCAAAAAGAAAAAAAAAATTTTACTTTATACTTAACCTCTGTAGAGGTTGTATTCTCCAAACATAGTGTTTCATTTTTCCATCCCCACTGCTAGGAAATGACTTCCACATAGAAGGCTCTTAACAAAAGTTTAACTGAATTTATTAGCTCATCATCTTCTTCAAATCCCTTACTTTACTAAACTTTTGATTTAATCAACATGGATGGTTCTTTTAATGGCATTAATGCCATTCAACTGTTATAGTGCTTCTATGACACTGTCATGGTTTTCATTCTCCCTCTGGTTATCCTTTCTCTAGTCCCTTAAACTTTTCTTGCTCCCTTAAATGTAAGCATTGGTTCTATCCTTGGCTCTCACCCCTCATCTTCCCATTTACTCTCTTCATTGTTGAGAGCAAACTTAAAACTGAGTGTAACTTAACTCATAGCCATCTCCCTCTAGGAAAACCTTTCTTCTAACCTCCCAATCAAGTAGGTTCATAAACATAAGTTATGCTCAAATCTTTCTTCTCACCTCCTATATGCAGGTTTCAAGCCTTCTCAATTCTCTAAACATCTCACACCTGTATCAACCAATCAACACAGTTCAGGCTTTCAAGGCTTCTTGCCTAGAGTAACCTAATAATTCCCAAGTTAGTCAGTCTCCTTTCCTTGCTTCTACCTTCTTCAACCCATCATTCACACTGCTGTCCAGAAATCTTTCTACAAGTCTCTTTATGCTATTCCTTTGTTCATAAACCTTCAGTGACTCCCCATTCACGTTTAACAAACAGAAGGCAAACTCTTTAGGTTAGCTATACAATCTTCTCCACAGTACTGTCTAATCTCACACCTTCACATATTCTATATCCTAGCCAAAACAGGCTATTTCTTTTCTTCAATCTTCTTTCAGCCTTTGCCCAAGAATGGAGTAGACTCTGTTCCCTTATCTGTTTAGACTTCTTCCTTCCTTCAAAACCCAACTCAAGCCACCACCTGCAAGCTAGTGAGAGGACTTCAGGTTTCAGTGAAGCCTTCAGTGATCAATCCAGCTAAAAGTGATCCGAGTCCTCCAATTTTTGCTAACATTTCCTGAAACTCTCCTTTATACTTACCATACTCTCTATCTTTAATTTTTGTAGATATCTTTCCCCTTCCATTTAAGAACAAAAGCACTCTTAAGACAGTTCTGTGTTATATATATGTTTGTATCAGGTTAAGAATTCAATATAAGATGTTGAATGTATTTTTAACATCTCTCCTGGAATCAGAAGCATGTAAAATCAGAAACAAGGACTGGTTAAAGCATCTGATTATCCTGGATAGTTGTAAATCACTTAGGAAAAAGAATTTTTTATGCTTAAAACCAGGAGAATCATATCCTGTAGCACCAATTTATGAGACACATTCAAAGGATTAATCTCCATGTATACCTTAAATTACTTGATTGAATATATATTATAGAGAACAAATATATAATAGAATACAATCCTTGACTAGAAGCCAACATGGTAGAAATACCACTGACTCTGGGGTTAAGGGACCAAGGTTCAAATCTTTTCTCTGTTAATGTACTTAATTAACTTTCTTGGACCTTAGTTTCCTCATCTGTAAAATGAGGACTGAACTAGATGCCTTCTGAGGTTCCTTTCAGCTCTCTATCTATAATACTATATAACCTCACGAAGACTCCAGTCACAGGAATATGTTTAACATAGGCAAATATAGTGTCATCTATTATGTGCTGAGAGCATCAAGAAAGTGATGCCTTTCATGGTGAAAATGATATTTAAGTTACACTTCATACTAGTGTAGGAACTGAAGAAGAAGAGCTAGGAGCTTCCAGGAGTACAAAGAAAAGTTAACATGGATGTGAAAGATAAGCATAGAACATATTCGGACAGAGTAATCCTGTTTGGCTTGAATGCAGTTTGTGGAAAGGAGTCATGAAATAAGGATAATTCACTAAAGCCAGATAGCTAGGTGGCACAATGGATGGAGCACCAGGCCTGGAATCACTAAGACCCGAGTTCAATATGACCTGAAACACTTATGTGTGATCCTGGGGAAAAGTCACTTAACTTCTTATGTCTGTTTTTTCATCTGGAAAATGGGAATAATAATAGCACCTAAAATCCAGGTGTGAGGATCAAATGAGATAAAAATTATAAAGAACTTAGCACAGTGCCTAGCATACAGCAGGCTCTATAAAAATGTTAGCTATCATTATCATCATTATTATTATCTTCTTTCTGAATAATCTGAGGTCTTTTTCCTTAGGCTGATCATACAGAACAATCCAAGTACTGTTTTTAAAAACTTCTAGCTTTCTGCATTTTACATTGTGTGTATACACAGAATAATTTATAGCAAATACATCAAAACATAGTTCATATTTTTAAACTAGATATATTTTGTACATCTAGGCATTACTCAGTATAATGCAGACAATGACTCCTGAGATTATGCTAAAAATCTTTGTTATAGTTTTTGCATCTTTCTGTTTGCCAAAACATGAAATTCTGGCTTTTCAGAACTATGTAACAAAAGTCCAAAATTAGAAAAGAAAAAGTGAAACTTGGACCTGGTTTTAGAAAAAAGCAGATATTCTTGTTGCATTTCATTATAACAAAACTGCATTTTTAACATGATAAGGAACTAAAAATGAAAAGACAAGTTTCCTAAAACTTTTTAGGAACACGAATTAAAGAACTCTATAGTGAATACTAAAATAGATTAATAACTACATGGACTTTATTATTTAAAATTTTCATTTATGACAAAATATTAACATGATAACTTTTAGGGCTAGCCCTATCTTAATATTTTTTAAGAATACAGATAAACTATTTTTTTTAAATTCACATATATACTAGTAATTTCATCCATTAATTCAATTATTATTCCATCCTATTATTAAAACCTTTTTAAAAGGACACAGACACCTTTGGACAAAAGCAAAATACATAAGGAGGGACTGTGTACACATTCTTGGCAAAAACACATGCTCAGTGGATTCTATCGACTTTGGCTATAACTAATGTGTGCCTCCAATCTAAAATCCATGGTTTGACCAAAACTCTAAATTCATTTTAAAATTATATTATTCATCCATTCAGTTTGGTATTTCTCTCACTGCCACATGTTTGGTTCTGGGTAAGTCATTTAATCAACCCTGAGCCTTGGTTTCTCTGTTAAATAAGCAACTGAATTATGGAACATTTAAGATTACTTCCAAGTACAAAATTCTGTGCCAATGCAATGTCATCTCAAGTACCGAAAACAGCAATATGCCTTACCTTATTTTCCATATACTTAACTAGAAATTGAGGAGACAAAATTTTACAAAAACAGAAAGAGTATTACACCTCCCTTCTCACTGAAACCCATGACTGTCCAAAAGGTTCTTAACATGCTAAGGGCTTGTTGTACCTGGCCTTTCAGCTCCTTTTTAAGTGTTGTCTTCCCTCCTTAGAATATAAGCTCCTTGACTATCTTGCTTGCTGGTAGACAATTTCTGCTCAAAGTTTGAAATCTTGAAGAGACACTTTTCCAAACTCATACGGTCACTTTCCTGAACTCTGTGGTCCAGCCAAAATGGCATTCTCTGTTCATCACCTGTAGTACCTCATTTCCATTATCTACATGTCTTTGTACTGGCTGACTTCTTGACAGTAAAGCACTTTCTCCTCTCCTCTGCCTCCTTCAAGCACCAACTTGTCCAAGAAGCCTTTATTTAATTTCCACAACTACAAGTGCCCTCCGCCTTCTTAACTACCTTGCATTATTCTGTATATACTTATATAAATACTTATTATCATCCCTGATATCATGTAAGCCTGAGAGGAGGGATTGTTTCATTTTCTGTCTTTATCTCCAGCAACTAGCATGGTAACTTGGCACACAGGAGGAACTGAATAAATTTTTGTTGATTCACTGAATACAAAAATCCCTGAGTAAATAAGCAACAACAACAAAAATCCAGTTAAGGATAAATATGGAAGGATAATTGATTTTTAATTTTTCTACCACAGAAAAGCCATCAGCTTTTTCCTTTTACAGTGATCCCACTTTCTTTCCTCAAAGCCTTTACTCTATTATCTCACCAATCTGTTCAATAGGGAACTATAAATCAAGAGAAAAGAAATCTCTTGAAAATAGCCAAACCTGATTCTAGCTCCTGTTCCAATTTTGGATATTTCAGCCAGTCCCTATGACATGAAGGCTAAATGGGAAAAATGCAATTAAAAGGATTTCAATCCAGAAAGAAAAAGAAAAGAAATAAAATTCCTATAAAAGGTATAAGGTTGTTAAGAAAGCTAAAAAGATAATCAAGAGAGACAATTTGTAGAATTGGTTTTGTTTTTTACTGGCAGGTGAAATATCCTAAAACATAGACATTTTGATAGTCTTCTAATCCCAGATGAACTCAAATATTAAAGTAACACACATGAGCTAAGAGAATTCAATATTGTTCCAAGGCACTTACTGAATCTCTATTAACTAGATGAAAACCAGGACAAATTAGGATCGACAAACAGTATATAATATAAAAATAACCTTTTGCTTACAATTTACAAAATGTATTATTACAATCTTTTATCTCTGCTAGCCTGTAATGCTGGTAGCATGTGTCCAGCAATTTTAAAAATCAAACTATTTTCTAAAACATCAGGGCAAATAATTTACAAATAAGGTAGACAAAGATTTAGATCATGCAGAGATATCTTACATCTTCTGTTAATATCTTATGATTGCAACTTTATCAAATTATATACTTACTTGCCCTGTACATATACAAAATAATGCATACATAATAAAACATTAGCAAAAGAGTAGTCCATAAACTCAATTTCTCATAAAAGTATTACTGTATTAACATGTCTACAAGCAGCGTGTAACAGGGTTAAGAGACATTAAGGCAATAATACTTGAAGTTACAAAATAAACCATATGTAATACTTCTTCCTAAGTGTACAATAAGGCAGAGTAGATGGTCCCAGCCCTCCCCCCCCTCCAAAAAATTAGAATGTAATACTGGAATCCACTGTCGCAAACTTTCAAATTTAAAATGGATCTACTATAAAAAGTATATCCTTTGTAGGTAACAATCTACACTGCTCTCTTAGCAACCACCCCCACCTACAATAACCCAATCTTTTCTCTATGGGGGGGGGGGGTGGGGGGGTGGGAGAGGAAATACTATAAATCTGGTTTTCAGTGGCACTTGAATTTTCCAGTATAATTTTATGTGTCCTTTGTCCCCTTGCATCATGTCCATTCTGATGGTGGATCTCTTGGTCCTTTGGGTTTTCCACAACGATTACCAAAACCTACAGTCAAAATATAGATAGAATACATCTTTCAGAGTTTTGAAGCATATTATTTATAGCCTTCTCACTCTACAGGTACCTTTAACTTTAGGAACATAAACAATTTTCCATAAAGGAATTTTACATTAAAAAAAAAATCCTCAAACATTACAAATTTGTTTGGCAAATTTAAAATGCTTTATTCAATATCAGGAATAAAACCAACACTGATACAACTTAAGAAAAAAATAAATATATTTGACATTGCTTCAAAACTAAAGGAAAACTGTTTAAACAGTACTTTGTACTTTAGTTTTTTATTCATTTTGATGTGGTATATTCATTTAAGTATACTTTCAATTTATTTCTTGATCAACTCAGTGAACACTACACTCATAAAACACTACAAAGTTTGATTCACTACTGATTTTATCTTAAGGAAATCCAAGAATTATGAGAATTTGGTCTTCTGTTCTTTCTAATATAACCATCTGATGCTTAGTTATAAATTTGGGGAGAACAGTAACCAGTGGCAGGTAAAAATAGCATATTGATTAATAGAATTATTACCAATATCTGTGGCTTCTGCTGGACTTTCTTCTGAAAGATGATCTTTGTTACTCAAAGTAGGGAGTAGACATTCTATTTTAGTCTCTGTCTGATCACTCTCTACAGGGTGATCTAAAAAACAAAGCAAAACAAAAATTTATTAGCTACAATCATTTTTAACATTGTAAATTTAGAACTTTAATATAGACAATAAGACAGATTATATTGCTGAAATAACCATGTAAGTCTAAGTATACCTTCAACAACACTAACAATGTGTTTCTGAAAGTCACATGAACATGAAACGACTATATTTTTGATGAGTCAATTTTATTAGCCTTACATTTTCTATTCTATAGTATAAGTTTTCATTTTTGAAATGTTCATAAGTGGGGATGGGGATGCAAGTATGATACAACCATGGAGCAAAAAATAGCTAAGTTTAACAAGAGTTTTAGGTTTCTGTGGCTGGAATGTTTAAGGCACTTTATTTTGACAGTATTTTCTTTGTAACCATCTTCTGAACTGTGCGGTTATTTTATGAAAGAGTGTGGTACAATGGATAGTGCAGAGGAGTCAAATTCACACACCTGGGTTTTTATCAATTCTGTCCCTTACTACATGTGACCTTGGACAAGTTACAATTTATATAAATGGAGAACATTTTTCAGGTATTCTCCAAATCTAAATTTGTGGTCTTAAGTACTTAAAGGGAGAGGAATAAGACCTGGTTCATTGGTAGAAAGAACTCCCAGTTGAGAAAACTCTCACTTATCAATGAAAGTTAGCACCTTATCTTCAACATAAGTCTTAGATAAGGTTAAGTTACTTGCCTAAGGTGGCACAATCAGGTATGTGTCAGAGGCACTTGAACCCAGGGCCTCCTGGTTTCTAGTCCAACTTTCTATATGCTATGCCAAACATTTTGTTTAAACACTTAAAACATTCTGTAATTTTAACAGTTCTCACCACCAAAACAATTAAATAGTTAAATGAAAAATACAGCCTATAAATATACTGGTGTGATACTAAAGCTTATGTTTTACCCTCCTAGATTTTGTGTTGAAACTGGTGTTGAATGTTATAAATGAACAAACGAATGTTACAGAATTATTATTCTGAGAGATAGTATCCAGAGATAATTCTGGTTCTAGTTACAGATAGTTTCTTAACTATAAAGTATCTGAGAAGAGAGGATGAATACGTGGGATGACAGATATGACTGCTCTACTCTACTCTACTTGATGCAAAAGATCTTTGGCAAACATAGTCCAAGTCTGTTCATCAATATATTATAGTGCAGGATTTCTATACTGCTTTTTGACTTATATGCAGAATCTGTTTAAAGCTATATGTTCCCTAGATATTTCAATTTTTAAAATGCAAAACAACTTTACCTTTTAGAAAAATCAGTTTTTAGCAATATTATGTTAACTATTTTCATTTTTAAAATGAATTAGTAATGAACTTGCTGACCTTTATACCTAAAAGAAAATATGAAACCTTATCCCCAACAAGGTCAATTTAAGCAAACTGAAGTTTGCTAAGATGCATAATTTTAATTTTAAAAAGCAATAAAGTATGTTATTAAGCTGCAATATCAAGCATTAAAACACTTGATTACAATATTATTAATAATTAGTTTTGGCATGACTGAAATTATAGTTACAATTCAATGGTATATTAAATATATAAAGTAAATAAATCAGGATATGTAATATATATTAGATTGACTTAATTATGACAAATTCATTTGACTGAGTTTCTAATTTGAATTTCAGCCTTATAAATCTTGACTAAAATAAATGAAAATTTATGCTTTTACAGAAGGGATGGGTTTGTCACAATCAAAACATGTCAGGTGGGTTAATTCAGATAATTTTTTTCAAATATAGGAATATAGGAAACAACAAGGAACCAAATCCAGTCTGTATTCGTATTTCACATCTCTGGGCAGCAATTACCTTAAAAGTTTGAGTACACTGAAATGACAATGGAAAGACATAGGAAGGTCACCAAAAACCCCCAAAACTGCAGCATATAAAAACAATCCATTAAAAACAATGAATCATGTGTAAGAAGTAGTATCAAAAGATACTGTCAAAGAGATTTATGACCAGAAAAGGAGGTGGGGGACTATAAGAAGATGGATCCCAATATGTTAAGTAGATGTCCCAAAAGATTTGTAAGAAGATATGAACAAGAGTTGCACCAATAAGATGACCTGGATGAACTGAAAGTGCAGTGATGAAATCATGTATCCATTGAAGTAGATAGCAAAATGTAACTCAAAGGTCTAAAAGAATGGAATTCTTCAATATTTTTCATCAATGTTGAAAACAAAATGGAAAGAAAGCTTAAATCACTTACCACATGTTTTATTCTCAGCAGAAATCAAGACCTGTTAAATAATCATTTGGAAATATTTAACTTTTTGTACACAAAAATAATGTAAAAGAAAAATCAGGGGAATGTTATAACTCTCCAAGTGATACTAAGGAGAACAATAGTGCTTCCAATGGAGTTTAAATAAAAACCATGAAACATGACATGCTATTTTCCATATTTTAGTATGCATGGGTGAGAGAGAATTTACCTTACCTTTTCCAAACAGTATGTAGAAAGGCTGGTATCACTAGCTACCTATATCCTACAACTAGGACTTTAGCTATATTTCCTAGATGATAAGAGAGTGCAGGTAAGGGACAAGGTGGGCCACAGGGTCCTTACCTATATTCGTTCTCAATGTTCATTCTGGAACATTATACTTATTAGCTATTATTCACATTTTACAGGGGGAAATCAAATCTAATTTCTGATAACACTACAATGTGTGTGAAAAGTGAAATGTGATTATTTGTTAGGTGTAATTCATGTTTGCCTTTTCATTTTCATTTCAGGTAACAAATCTTGCAATCAGCTAAAAATTTAGAAACAAATTGTGTGTGTGGAGCTTGTTAAAACATAGTGCTAATAATGCTAATTTATAAATTATAACCTGCAGATCTAAATTTAAGTAATGCCAAAAAATCACCCCTAAAAATATAAACAAAAGAATAAACTTTCTAAGCTGATTGTTCCATTCCCAAAATTAAACTCTTACTTCAGATTTCTTTTGTTCAGACTGCTCTTCGGTATGAAGTTCATTCCACTCAGCAGACCTTGCAGGGGTGTCTGAGAAAAATGGATCTTATGATCAAAATCAAAATTCTTTGAACGTGAAATTCTTTTATATTTCAGTAATATATATATATATATAAACAGACCACATAAGATGCAAACTTTTTAGAATGCTGACTATAAATTGTATATATACTGTTTAAACAATTTCCAATAATACACACACACGTGTGTGTGTGTGCCATAAAACTCAACAATCCCTAAATTATAAGACATAAAACCAGTCATATAAAATATATTTAGAATAAAACATTTTTTGTAAGCATTGCAAGCATTAGATAGTCAATAAAACATCAAAAATATTGGTGAAATACTGGTGAAAAACAAATCAGAGAAGTAAATTCCAGTAATTAAGGAAGTCAATACAAATATGCGGTTGTACTGTACAAGTGCCACTTTGCTTAGTCTAAAGAAAGAACTAATAATAAGCCTTGGAATTTGAAGGACCCTGGAATTACATCATAATTAAAAATCTGTTTATGTTATAAGAACATAATAAAAATGTCATTAAATGTAACTTGACAGTTCTGAAGTTTCTAATGTCTTTAAAAATATTTATCTTCAAGAAGTAACTTCCATATTTGCCCAGTTATTGCTCTCTCAAAATGAAAAGCTTAATTTAGTTAAACATAAAGTCATCAATAGGCATACCACAGGAAAAAAAAATGTCATTACACTGATATTTGATTCTATTTTTGATTTGTTACACTGATTTGTTCTGGCAAATTCAGTGGTTTTATAAATAAAAAAAGCAATGCTAAATAAAATTGTTTCACAGAAATACCAGTTAAGTTTGAAATAAAATTTTTAATCTAAAAGTTACATCAATAAAAATTCTTTATATTAGATGTTATTTAAAATGCTTTTAAATTACAGCTTTTAAAGTATCTTTAAAATTCAGAGTTTAAATAATATGGTAAGGAGATATCAACATATTAAGTGAAATATTTTATCAAAACCTAAAAAGTGTAATGATATAAAAGAAACTCACTATGATCACTTGCTAATACAAAAGATTCAGGAGTTCTTTCAGGCAGTGGGGGAGGCGACTCTTCACTAACATCAACATCTAAATTAAATACACATGATTAAGAATGAAAGTAAATGTCATTTAAACAGAATGAAAATTTTCTTATATTCATTTCAATTATTTCAGCAGACACTTAATGACTCCTCAAAGAAACAAAAAGTAAAACTACAAAAATAGCATAATCGATTTATTCCTTAATTTCTACCATCCATTCTGAGGAAGCCAAATACTAAAACAAAAAGCAACATGAACTGAATCTATAAATGTATTTTTTAACAAGACAATTCTCCCACAAATTTTCTCTTGAAGTCCTAGAGCAGGGGTAGGGAACCTGCAGCCTCAAGGCCACATGTGGCTCTCTTAGGTCCTCAAGTGCAGCCCTCTGACTGAATCCAAACTTCACATAACAAATCTGTTCCCCACTCCTGCCTACACACGAAGCCTTAAAAGTATTACCCTTTGTACTAACTAGGACTGGCTCCCACAATTTCCCTCAGTAGAGAAAATAGGCAACCTATTTGCTGGAATTTCAGGAGATATTAAAAAAGTTCCCTTATAAATTCTACAATTAAAGTTTCATTCTTTAACTTAAGCCAAGAAGGTTTTTTAGTAACTAAATTGCAAGACATTTGTGAAGTAAAAAAAGTTTATCAGTCGTTTATACCTCAGTGTGACTTTTACCAGTAACTTTTTCCATGAGTTTGACAGGGGAGAGGGGCCAAAAAACAAATAAGACCACCTAGGATAGGGGAAATAAAGAGTAGCAGAAGAGAAGACAAGGCTAAGAAAATGAGAAGCTGAATTAAGGACATAGTTATTTTCCCTTGGACTGACCCTGACAGTCTCTATATGGATGGAAACACATACTCCAGCAGCTCAGTTGGAGATGTCACAGAATATAGTGGAAATTCACTGATACTCCTACTGGACTTAACATCCTTATTTTAAGTAATCCAGAATACACATGACATCTAAGAAAATAATTGTCACTATTCCTATTCTAAAACCTTGGTCCTAAAGACAGAGTACAGGAACAGGCTCACCACCAGAAGATTATTGAAAGTGTTTTTTGTACTTTCTTTTGTCTACAAAGGCAACTTTAATAACCTGCCATGATTTTGTTTTTTTCTAATAGTAGTGATTGTATACACCAGTGGTGTCAAACTCAAGTACAATAGGATCTCTAAGGCTGCAAACTGAACTTTAAAACCACATATAAATGTTAATATTTTTTTTCTTAAATATTTCCCAATTACATTTTAATCAGGTCTCAGTCCTACTAGGGAATATTGTAGGCTGCGTTTTTGAGAATTTTGGTTTACATGGAGCCATCTACACACACACTCTGGGCAGACCAGATGGAGTAACAAAATCTAGGGGCAAATCCGGCCTCTCACACAATTAAATTTGTCTTTGAGTGGGTCACTTAGTTTCTCTTGTCTTCAGTATCACCTGTAAAATGAGGGGAACTTGAATAAATGCTTTATGGTGTTTCTCCCAACTTTAGATCTAAAATCCTGATTGCCTCTATGTGTTATATAGCCTCTGGCTGTACAACCAAGCAACCCAAGATCTTTATATCAGGAGTGTATATATTCGAGTCAAATTAGACTCCCCCATCAGTTATACTGCACATAGATTCTGTAATCTATCTTCCTAGAAACTTACTCTTTTGACATCCTTTGCTCTTAAAATAACCCAAAATTTAAGTTAGATTCATCAACAACAATTTCCTAAGAGAAAAATTAAGATTTGTCAGTTAACAGTTTGTACAATCTCCATAGGCATTTTCAAAAATAACATTCAATATGTAGTCCAATAGAATGTGGCTTTGAGAAAATCTGACTAGTAGCCACTATTCTAAATTAAAATAAAAATTAGTAAAAACATTTTCCAAAGACAATTAGCACTTAAATCACACAATGATTTTAATAAAAAAAAAAAACTTGGATCTCTAGGACTACTGATCAGACAAGTCTCTTATAAAAAAGGATCCTTTAGAATTGCCACTGTCAAAGGTAGCTAATATTAATGATGATAATAACATTTATATATAAGGTTGTACAGATTTAAGGTTGTTAAAAGGCTTTAAATTTTATCTTGTTTTATTCTCACAACAACCCTGTGTGGCAGACTCTATTATTACCCTCATTTTATAGATGAGTAGATAGAGGAAAAGACTGTTCACGGTCAAATAACTAGCAAGTGAACTCAGGACTCCCTGACAATCCATATTCTGTGTTCTATCCACTACTTTGTCCACTGAGAAGATATAAACAAGGTTTCTAAGAAGAAACATTTTATACTTCTATCAGTGGCTCATCCAAAGCAATAAAAACATAATTAGAAAGTGAGTAAGTGATGCTTTGTTAATGTAAAGCTTATTTAGTAGCCCATTTTCACTGAGTTAAAATAACAAAAACATTACAAAATAATGGTAAAAAAAAAAAACGGGCTATTTCATCTATCCTTTTAGAGTAAGTTATTAAAAGACAATACACTCCTGAAATCATATTGTTCCTAACAACAATTCCTTTCCTACATTCTCCTCCCTAAATCATTTTTTTTTCTTCAAACATGGGCAAAAATATGAGTAAAATAATTCCCCAAGAATAAAACACAAGATACGTTATTTAGCCTGATATAAGCACACTATGCAGTTAGTTTGGGAATTATTTTTCAAGATCTAGTAGTAGATGGGGAGAGGAAGGCATTTAAAAGATTAAATGATATTAAGTTGACAGTGTGGCAACTGTCATTAACTGCTTTCTATAGACAATAAAAATTAAAATAAAACAGGAATTCCAAAAAAAAAAAACCAAAATCTTCACATAAGACCCAATAATAACTCAGATAGATTTGGCCACAGTCTATCTTAGGGAATAATATCCAGAGCAATAGAAAGATAAAATGTTTGGAAAATAAAGGCACCATTTAAACTGTGTGTGTATACGTATGTATGTAAATGTGTTTGTGTGTGCATTACAATTTTAAAATAATTTAAACAATGTGTAATACGCTTTTATTTTCCAAAGTTTTTCAAACGTGTATACATAGTACACATGTATATATAATATACACACAATTACTGTGTGCCTGAAAAAAAAAGGAAAAAAATAATCAACCCCGTACATAGTACTTGCAAACAGGTATGTTTTATGACATTTGTGTATATACTGCTTAGTTACTAGTAAAATATGGACAATGGCCAAACTGATAAGTAGGTTACTTGTATTTACATTTCTGTTCTGTTGTATGGTAGTAACCATTACCTCCATTACCATTTACTACACTAAAAAGGGTTATTTTAAAAACCAAAGAACAAATTATTACTTTTCTTCAAACATTATTTTAATGAAGGTAGCAGTCACCAAAAAAAGACAAATGATAGTTAAATTGTGAAGAGAAGTGCCATAGGCATATTATTTATGTGTGTATCTGTCTGTCATACACACACACGTGATACATATGAGAATATAATTATGTACACTGGTCTGGTGAAATGTAGGCTTCTTTTTCCCAAAAATATGGCTTATAAAGAACCTTAGTTCTTTAGGCTTAGAATTGGTATAAATTTTAGTATATTCCTGTTTTCTTTTTAAAAAAAATTTCACTTTAGAGGGGCAGTCTTATCTATAAAGCTCTATTCTAGTCTCTGATTGTTTCCTCTATATCATTACCCTTCAGATTATATGTGGTTGCTACAACTGACAAGCATCATTAGCTCAATGTGCATGAAAAGACAAATGTGACACATTCTCCAGTTTAACTAGCTAGAAAGCCCAGAGATGTTGAAAATGCTACTTCTTGCTTTTAACTCAAAGCAGAAAGATTTGGTATTAGCTTATAACATTCTTACTGTGAAATTCTGTTAAGAGTAGAAGAGGAATCTGAGAAGTTATTCATCAATATAAAAAGATTATTAATGGACATTCATTAGAAACACTGGTGATATGAAGTAGACAGTTAAGTTACTCCAGGCAATGGGTTTCAATAGTATTTTGAATTGCAATGTCCCTCCCCACAATTTGTGGCTGATACATAAAAATCTGCCATCATTTGTGACTTACACAGTCTTAACAACCAAAATTCATTTTCAAACATTAAGTGCTAAAAATCTTGCTAATATAGGTTATTAAATTTAGAAAAAATTTTTTTTTAAACTGAAAAGGTTTATTACTCTTTACATCATACTTTGAGATCTATTGGGTGAAGCTGAAGAAAACCTACCTTTTTCAGCCCCTGAACATATTGTAACTGGTACATCATGTCTAGCAATGGACATTGGTAATACTTTCCTAGTAGAAATGTTTTCAGTGCTAGTAGCAGTAGAAACTGTAGCACTTGCTGTTGAAATATTAGTCACATTCTTAGGCATGGCTCCATCACAGTTCCCTTCATCACTGTCAGAATCATCAGAGTGAAGAGGGTTAGTAAAACTGAGGGGTGCTCTAACTAAAGGTGTATTACTATCATGATCCACAAAACTGCTGGCTTCTACATGTAACGTGGGGCTTGGTGTTAAAGAAATAGTTTTAGTAGCCTGACACTGGTTATCTGAGGCTTTGCTCTCAGACTCATCAGGAATAGGCAGTGCATTTTCAGGACCATGTAATGGCCATATAATATGTCCTTTCTCTTTAAGAGGCAAACAATCTGGTCTTGGTGGTGTATCAGAATTTTTCTGCATTCCTTCTTGTGTAGTTTCTGAGATTTTGCTAGATGGTGATACACCACAGTCCACACAAGAGTTTTGAGAAACATCTTCAGTTAAATCCCCTGAACTTGGTTCCTGTGACTTCAAGAGTTTCTCAGTTGCACAGGGTGTTATAGATTTAATCTTAATTGCATGTCCTCTATTCAAGAGTGTATTTCCATCAAAACTTTTTGGTCCCTCCTGTAGAGGAACCTTTTTAATTTCAAAACTCAAGTTTCGTTCCAATTTCTTCTCTGTATGTTCAACTACTGAGTCATTCTTCCCTGGAAGTTCTGTTGATTTATTATAATTTTTATTGAGGTCTGTTGACTGCTGTTCTGAGGAAACTATATGCAACACAGGCTTTGGGTGGTATCTGTCATTGTCTTGCCATACTGTCGTAACTGTTGGATAGGCTGAAGGAGGAGAAGGTGTCAAGATGGGTGGTACAGGGTGAGGTTCTGGAGGCTGTAATATTTCTTCTTTAGCATCCCCTTCGACAAGGCAACTGAGAAAAAAAATAGATGACATTAAATTTCTCAAGTATAAGTCAGTGAAATTTGTAATGATATAATTGTTTAATGATAGTAACTTATTTGCATGGTAGCACTGAGTTCATAATATGCTTTCATAGCCATTTTATCTCATTCAATTCTAACCTGGTTGGAATGTACTATTACATGTATTTTTTCTGTTTTCCAGAAAAAAGTAATATGTTAAGCCATAAAGCTATCAAGTGACATAACTGAAATCTGAACCTAAATTGTCTGACTCCAAGGTCAATCAGTGCTCTTTCCAATACATAATTGTGACAGCTAGTGCATGCTGACACTTCTCTCTCTCTGTACCCCTTCCCACACCCCCACACATTCTCAGTCCTTTTCCTTTCCTCCTTCACTCCCCCCTGCTCCCTTTCCCTCTCCTCTTTCATTCTAACACCTTCACTTGATCCTCACCTCATCTCAACTTGCCTTCTGTGTCTCTTAAATATCTCACAGAAAAATATTAAAGAAAACAACACCTTAAAAAACAAAATGGGGCAAATTGTAAAAGAGGTACAAAAAGCCAATGAGAAGAATGCCTTAAAAAAAGCAGAATTGGCCAAATGGACAAAGAAACACAAAAATTCACTGAAGAAAAAAAACTCCTTAAAAAGTATAATTGGCCAAATGTAAAAGGAGACAGACACAAAAGCTCACTGAAGAAAATAATTCCTTAAAAATCAGAATCGAGCAAATAGAAGCTAATAACGTTATGAGAAATCAATAAGTAAAACCAAAATAATGAAAAAATGGAAGACAATGTGAATTATCTCACTGGAAAAACAACTGATCTGGAAAGCAGATCCAGGAGAGAGAATTTAAAAATTATTAGACTACCTGAAAGTCATGATCAAAAAAGAGCCTAGACATCATCTTTTAAGAAATCATCCAGGTGGGCCTGACCAACCGCCGGCTTGAGGGACTCCAGATCACCAGCAGCTGTGGCCGTTTCCAGATTTATCAACACACAGATGCGAAGGACAAAGTGAGAGGTCAGTGCAGTCTGGACTTTGAGACCAGTAGTTGGGAGTGCATCAGCTTCTGCCCCCAGGGCGAGAAGCCGCTGAGACACCTTGGCGCAGCTGGCACCACACTGAAGCTTCAGCTCCTGGCCTGCAGACTGTAGGGGGACCAAGTGACCAGTCTGAGGGGGAATCGCTCTTGCTTTAACCTGCTTGGATCTGGATTGCAATCTAGGGTGGAGGTCCTGGGGTGTGTGTCCAGCTTGCCAGAGCATGTGGAGGCTTCAGAGAGGGCACCCAACTAATACCTCCGGCAGCTGAGAAAACCCCAGCATTTGGGACAGAAGCTCCCCTGTCTAGTGGCAGAGTCCTACTGTGGCAAACAGCCCAGGGGTCAAGTGACTGAGGGGCAACATGAGAAGGCAAAGGAAGCAAAACAAACAGAGCAGCCCAACTTTACACTCCTATTTGGGGGACCAAAAGAATCAAAGCATGGAAGAGGAGGAAGACAGTGAAGTCAGAACTCCTGCACCAAAAGCTTCAAAGGAAAATATGAGCTGGTTACAGGCCAGAGGACCTTAAGAAGCAGATAAGAGAAGTGGAGGAAAAATTGGGAAGAGAAATTAGAATGATGCAAGAAAATTATGAAATGAGAGTCAACAGCCTAACTCAAATGGCAAAAGAAGCTCAAAAAGGCAATGAGGAGAAGAATGCCTAAAAAAGCCAAATTTGCCAGATGGAAAAAGAATCTCAAAAGCTCACTGAAGAGAATCATTCCTTCAGAATTAGATTGGAGCAAATGGAAGCTAATGAGAAATCAAGATGCTGTTAAACAGATCCAAACAAATGAAAGAATAGAAGGCAATGTAAAATATCTCACTGGAAAAATCACTGACCTGGAAAACAGATCCAGGAGAGATAATTTAAAAATTACTGGACTACCTGAAAGCCACGATCAAAAAAAGACCTTAGAAATCATCCTCCAAAAAATTCTCAAGGAATATTGCCCTGATTGATGTTTTAGAACCAGAAGGCAAAATAGAGGTTGAAAGACTCCACCAATCACCTCCTGAAAAAGATACCAAAAAGAAAACTCCTAGGAATATTATAGCCAGGTTCCAGAATTCCCAGATCAAAGAGAGAATATTACAAGCAGCCAGGAAGAAACAATTTGAATATTGTGGAAATACAATCAGGATAACCCCAGGATCTGGCAGCTTCTACACTGAGGGATCGAAGGGCCTGGAATATGATATTCTGGAGGTCAAATGAGCTGGGATTAAAACCAAGAATCACCTACCCAGCAAAACTGAGTATCATGTTTCAGGGGAAAATATGGTCATTCAGTGGAAGAGAGGACTTTCAAGCATTCTTGATGAAAAAACCAGAGTTGAATAGAAAATCTGACATTAAGATACAAGAAGCAAGAGAAGCTTAAGAAGGTAAACAGGGAAAAGAAATCATAAGGAACTTATCAAAGTTGAACTATTAACATTGCTACATGGAAAAACGATAATTGTCACTGATAAAACTTTCCTCAGTATGAAAATAGAATTTTTATATATATATATATATATGCATATACATATATATATGGCTATATCAGAGGGTATAAGGCATATGAATACATATGTGAATGTGTGTGTATATGTTTACAGGTATACACAGATAGAGGGCACAGGTCCAATTTAATAGGAAGGGATGATACTTAAAAGGTGAAATTAAGAGGTGAGAGAGGAATATAATGAGAGGAGATGGGGAAAGACAGAATAGGGTAAACTATCTCACATAGAAGAGGCAAGGGGAAATGGTTACAATGGAGGGGAAGAACAGGAAGTCAAAAAGGGAATGGGTCAACCTTATTCTGATTGAATTTGGCTTAGGGAGGGAATGACATACACACTAAATAGGGTATCTCACCCTACAGGAGAGTAGGGGGGAAGGGGATGAGAGGGGGGGATAATGGAAGGGAGGGCAGGCTGGGGTGGGGGAGGAGTTGGAAGCACCCACTTTTAAAAAGGGATGGGATCAAAGTAGAGAATAGAACAAGTGGGAGGTGGGATAGGAGGGAGGGAAATATAGTCAGTCTTTTACAATATATCTACTATGTTAATATTTTGCATTAGCTACACATGTACAACCTATACTGAACTGCTTTTCTTCCTAGTAGGGGTGGGTGACAAGGAAGGAAGGGAATGAATCTGGAATTCAAAGTTTTAAAATCAAATGTTTAAAATTACATATATACTATTATCATTACTATTTTACATGCAATTGGGAAATAAGATATACAGGCACTGGGACATAGAGATCCACCATGCCCTACTGGAAAAGTCAAAAGGGGTATGGGAGAAGTTATGGGAGAGAGCAGATTGGAGGAGGGGATATCCTGTGGAATTGCTATTTTGGGGTGGTGGGTAGGGGAAAAACGGGGAGAAAATTTGTAACTCAAAATATGGCGGAAATGAATGATGTAAATCAGAAGTTAATAAAGCATTTGAAAAATGGAAAAAAAAAAAAAGAAAAAGAAATCATCCAGAAAAATCTGCTGATACTCTAGAACCAGAGAGTAAAAAAGAAATTGTAAGAATTCAACAATCACCTTCTGAAAGAGATCCCAAAATGAAAACTCCTACAAATATTGTGGCTAAATTCCAGGGCTTCCAGATCAAGGAGAAAATATTGCAAACAGCCAGAAAGAAACAATTCAAGTAAAATGAAAACATTGCACTGTTGGTGGAGTTGTGAACTAATTCAGTCATTCTACTGAGCAATTTGGAACTAGGTCCACCAAAGGGCTATAAAAACCACACATACCCTCTGACCTTGCAATATCACTACTAGGTCTGTGTCCAAGAGATTTAAAAAAAAAAAAAAAGGAAAAGGACCTATATGTACAAAAATATTTATAGCAGCTTTTTTCTGGTGGCAAATTGGAAATTGAAATGATGCTCATCAATTGGGGAAAAGTTGAACAAATTATGGTATATGATGATGATGGAATACTATTGTGCTATAAGAAATGACGAACAGAATGCTATCAGAATAACCTGGAAAGACTTACATGAGTTGATGCAAAGTGAAATGTACTGTGTACGAAGTAATAGCAATATGGTAAGATGACCAGCTGTGACTGATTTAGCTATTCTCAGCAGTAAAATAATCCAAAACAAATTTTAAGGACTTATGATGAATCCCTAGAGAAAGAACTAATGGTGTATGAATAAAGACTGACGTATACATTTTTAAGCTTTATTTTCCCTTGCGGGGAGAGGGGAAAAGGAGTCTATGTTTTCTTTCACAACATGACTAATATGAAAATGTTTTGCATGACTTAAAAAAAAAAGGAATTCTACAATCCAGGGAATATGTCTTTAAAGTTGATTTCATGTAGCTGAGAAGATAACAGCCTTTTCTAAAAAAGAAATGCCTTGGTCAACAAGAAACAATAGACTCCCTCCCTTGGGGATTTTTTTTTCACTTTGTAAAAGTATAGCCCTTTGAATATGTGTTTAACTCCCACCAAAAATTATGAATGATTGCCTTCCTATTCTATCTCATCTTCATGTTTCATGCAGTCTAGTTTTGCCAATCAGAGTTGCAATGGACTAGCTTACAAAAAGGCAGGGCTGGCCTGGATGATATTACCCTTAAAAGTTACACATAACCCATCTTCTCTTAGTAGCCATTAATAACTGTCATTCTTAGATGTGTCCATACCTTGTCTGAAACCATTTACAATATAACACAAAACAAAGAAAAATACATAATTATTCTCCATCAAGGGCAGCTAGGTGGCACCATGAATAGAGCACCGGCCCTGAAGTCAGGAGCACCTGAGTTCAAATCTGGCCTCAGACACTTAACACAAAAACTAGCTGTGTGACTTTGAGCAAGTCACTTAACCCCAATTGCCCTCAAAAAAAAAAATGTATTTTCAACGTTTGGTAGGCCCCTTCAAACTCTGCAATGGTGGTAATAGAAAAAGGGGCAGAGGGTACAAAAAAAATTATACATTTTTTAGGCAATTAATAAACATTAATTTAGGTGTCTGTCAAAAAAGAGACCCAATAGAAATCCCTTCTTTTACTAGAAGTTTTCCCTTTTAATTCTAGTGCCTTCCTTCTGCTAATTATTTCCTATTTATACTGCATATAGCTTTTTTGGTATGCATTTGTTTACATGCAATCAGTTAATTACAATATAAATTATAAGCTCCTAAAAGGCAGGAGCTGTCTTTCACCTCTTTTTTGTATCCCCAGGGCCTAGCACAGTCCTAACACAGATTAGGTGCTTAATGTTTGTTAGTTGATTGCTTCCATATCTAGTAATTCAACTGAAACTATTCTCTTCAAAGTTACTAGTGATTTCTTAACTGCCAAGTCCAATGGCCTTTTCTCTTGCCCACTTATTTTTTCTGATCTTCATATTCCTCAGTCTTCTTTTTTGTTTCATTGCCCATGTCTTATACTCTAGCCCTGGGTATCTCCAAAGATCTATCCTTGTGCTTCTCACCATATTTGATCTCAGTGAGCTCATAAAGCTACTATGGGATTGAATCACCTCTGTATTCCCAGAGTCCAGGGTTGAGCTTGAGTTCCATATCATCAGTTACTTATTAAATATTTCCAGTTGTATGGCCCACAAGCATCACAAATATAACACATCCAAAAGAGAACTCATGAAAACCTCAACTCTCTTATTTTCTGTGGAGGACACCACTACTAGTTATTTGTGTTTACAACCCAAGAATCATACTTGACTCTTCTCCTTCCTCCTCCCATATTCAATCTATTACCAAGTCTTGCTAATTCTAACTTGATAACTTTATCTCTATCCTCTTCTCCACTTTTCCCATGGCTACCACTCTAGCTCAGGTCATCATCAATTCTAGTCTGGATGAGTACAATAATCCCCCTGACCCAGAGAGTCAAATTCCTTTCAAATTCCACCCTCCACACAGCTACCAAACTGATATTTCTAAAACACAAGTCTGGCCATAACATCCCCCTGCTCCTCCAGTGAGGCTTCATCAAGGACAAGATGCCAACTTTTATGCTGGGAATTTATTACATTTTAGCTACACTGGCCTGCCTACTTGCTGTTTTTTTGTAACTGATATTCCATTCTTGTGTTTCTATGCCTTTGTAAGAGAATGTCCCCCATGCCTGGAACATACTCTCTTCTCTGCCTCAGAATCCAGCTTCCTTCAAAATTAATTTCCTGCACTTTCAGAGTCCTCTAGCAGTTAACACCATTAATTTGTATATATTTTGCATTAGTTTTCATGTGTACAGACTGTTCTTTCCCCCAACAGAAAGGAAGCTCCTATTGGGAGGAACGGTTTTGTTTTTGTCTTTGTCTCCATAGAACCCAGCAGAGTTCCGCTCCTATTAGATGCTTGTTGATTTATAGATTTACCATGTTTATTAAGTTTATTTTGGGATTCAGAGGAGATAGAAGCAGGTTATGTGAAATGAAAACGTCAAATGCAAGATTCTTTCAAAAATAATCTATAGATAAGTTTTATGCTTTCATAAATAGTTCTTTTTCTTTTGCTCATAGTTGATGATTGTTGAGTACAGAATTACAAAATAAAATGTGAAAAAAATTTTCTTTTTCATTGACCAAATTTTGAGTGGTAGTTACAAACTAAAAGCTGAAGATTTTTTTTATGCTTTTCTGCCTTAATTTTTGGTCTGATAAGCTGAATTAAAAACCTTTATTCTTCTGTCATTTTCAATGCATAATAACAATGTTTTCACTTGATCTAATATTTCCAACTATCCAGCTTATTATTACTATGCATATAGAATCATCAGAAATCAACTATCCACTCCAAATGTTTAAGTTTTTCCATGCTCTAAAGAATGGCATGAGGAAGAAGATACCATTTGAAGCTTAAAAATATAGAAGGGCTCTCACCCAATACCTTTTTTTCCCTTCATTTCCAAGGTTATTTTTCAACATTAAAATAATATTAAAGAAACTAGAAGGAAAAAAACATCTAGCTTACAACACTTAAAGACATTTAATACTGTTTTAGAGAATGCTTATATTTTTATTCCACATAAAATCACAAACCCTCAACCTCAGTCATCCCACAATATGGTAAAATATTAATTTACTGTATAAGTTACCTGACCTCAGTCCAGACAGAACAGTCATGGTATTCGTTAAAAGAGTAACCCATATGTTTTTTATAGGCCTTATTATTAAAAAGACAACACAAAAGGAATTGTTTTGTTCACTAAATTCTCAATTTGTTCTACAAACCTTGACTTGACTTCTCTTTTACCAGCAGGATTGAGTAGAAGAATATGTGTGTGGTTACAGGAACAGTTTAAGGTAATGCTAGTGTCAGGTAAAACTAGGATTACACAGACCCATGAGATATTTTTTTAAATGGAACATTAATTTAATTGACATGTATAAAATTTTCCTGTCTTTTGTGCTAAAAAGCCTTACTTTCAGGTCATATCTTTTGTTTCCAGAATAAAAATCTCATAATAATTATCAGCAGGAATTTGTATGAGATCCTTTAAAAGTCTTTATCCAGTTATCCAGGTCTATTTACTGTTCACTCAAGTCTTCTACACACTTAACAAACCACGTTCATATACTCTGATTTTTTTTAATTTTTAATTTATCTTTAGTTTTCAACATTCATTTCCATAAGATTTTGAGTTACAAATTTTCTCCCCATCTTTCCCCTACCCCACCCCAAGACAGAAAGCCTACTGAATACCCCTTTCCCCCAATTTGCTCTCATGTCCTCCCCCATACCCTATCTAACTTTCTAGCAGGCAAGATGGATTTCTATACCCCAGTGCCTATATATCTTATTTCCCAGTTACATGTAAAAAAAAAATTTTTAACATTTGTTTTTAAAACTTTGATTTTCCCTCCTCAACCACCCCCACTGGGAAGATAAACAATTCAACATAGGTTGTACATGTGTAGCTACGCAAAACGTTTCCATAGTAATTATATTGTGAAAGATTAACTCTATTTTCCTCCATCCTGTCCCACCCCCCACTTAATCTATTTTCTACTTTGACCCTGTCCCTTTTCAAAAGTGTGTGCTTCTATCTACCCTCTCCCCCAATCTGTCCTCCCTTCTATCATCCCCCCTCTTACCCCCTACCCCCCTATTTCCCTCTAGGGTAAGATACCCAAATGAGTGTGCATGTTATTCCCTTCTTAAGCCAAATTTAACGAGTAAGGTTAACCCATTCCCTTTCACTTTCCTGCTCTTCCCCTCCTTTCTAACAGTTTTCTCTTGCCTCTTTTATATGAGATAATTTACCCTATTCTATCTTTCCCCTTCTTTTCTCATTATATTCCTCTCACCTCTTAATTTTTTTTTAGATATCATCCCTTCCTATTAAACTGATCCTGTGCCCTCTATGTATATATGTACACACATATACATACACACATCTGTATTTATACACACATGCACCCTCCTATACATACATACATACATACATACATATACACACACACATATATATTCCCTTCAACTATCTTCACACTGAGATACTCTGGTATTTTTTAACCATTTAATTTTGTAAATCACAATTCTCACAGTTGACAGTTTTTTGTATGAAATTTGTCTTGCTCTCATTAATTCTAAATGTTCCTTGTCTAAATGAGATATAGTTTTAAAAATGTATCAAAAACTGTCCAATAACTTTTCCATGCATATCACATTCCTATTTCTAGTATTTTCCCTTTATTTCAATCCCCAATCTTCTTTACTCAAAGAATAATATTTTTCTGTTCAAAATTCTCCAAAAGTGGTACTTTCTCTATAACTTAATAGTCTCAGAGAGTTGGCTGAGACACTGTGAGGTTAAGTGATTTGCCCAGGGTCACAGAGCCAACACGAGTCTTTCTATGGGGACATACTCTAATACTGTTGGGATGGAATGTGCAGAAACATTATCTACAACTTGTATGCAAGTTGAATATGCCTTGACACATTATTAACATGATAATCTCAAAGAAGTAAGGTTTGAGGATTCCAAGTTTTACCTTTAAAGAGGAGACAATGATTATCTTATGTATGTTTACAATAGAGGAAATCTGATATAGCACTTTGTTAAATCATAGATATGTACTCTGTACATCTATAGTAGTCAGTCTGGAAATGAAATCAGAACACAGCATTTGGAAGAGATGGTTTAGCCTTGGTAAAAAATTAGTTTCTTTGAGCTTGAATCCAGGATCTTGGCATTTGTAGTGATTGCAGATACAGGACTACAGAATGCCACCAAGGGAGGAAAGGGGAGTGGGGGGTGGAGGTGGGGGTAGAGAAAGAATGTTAAGCTTCAAAGCAAAGACATCCATCATCCATAACAATTAGCAGCTTTGCATGAAAATGAAACTTGTTTGCACCCTGAAGCAACGATTATGATACTTTTCTGTACTGTTAAAATACTTCATTGTAAAAATTTAGTGAACTTTCTTAATCACAACATGGGGGAAAAAACCATTTAGCCATTGTATATTGAATTTTGAAAGACCTGAGAATCAGATCAACACCCCTTATCTACTTTTAAAACCAGTAATAAGTCAAGCTAATTTGCATATTAAAGACTTGAATATTAATAAGGGAAAAAGTTGTCAATTAAGTGGGAACTGGCTGATAACCAAAAGAAAAATTCTCACCTAAACCATAGATTTTCAATATAGCAAATTATTGGATTTTAATTATTAATTAAGAGTGCAGGTGTCAGGTCCACGCAATATACTTAGGTTATGCCTAAAATAGATGGAGTTATGCTGCATTCATCTAAATAATAAAACTGAACATCAAGCATCACACAAGTAGAGAACGGCTATCTGACATAGGTATCAAGTCTTCATCATGTAAGCATCAGATTATGTTTAGTCATAAAGCAGCCAAGATGTAACTGATTGAATTTATGAGAGGATAAAGTACAAGTTAGAAAATATTCCTAAATAAAGGACATTAGCAATTTTTCAACTGTCTTCATTTTTAAGTAGTAAAAGAATAATAAAATGAGTTAACATCTTGAACTACTTTCAATTATTTAAACCATAGAAAACTCCTCTTTGTTCTTTATTTGGTTTAAAAAATGTACTTATGAATGTTTTTAGGGATATGAAAAGTTTTTCCCTAATATTACAATTAAGAGATGTATGTTACAGCAACACACAAATACTCTAACCTTAATTCTAGTTAAAAAATAAAAGCCATAATTTGTTGTTGTTGTTTTTAAAGAATACATGCTAAGGGGCAGTTAGGTGATGCAGTGTGAATGGAGCACCAGCCCTGGAGTCAGGAGGCCCCAAGTTCAAATTTGACCTCAGACACTTAACATTTGCTAGCTGTGTGGCCTTGGGCAAGTCACTTGGCCCCAACTGCCCTGCCTTCCCCCTCCAAAAAGACCCAAAAAAAAAAAAAAAGGAATACATACTAAAAAAAAAAAATTGTCAACTGAAGAATAATCAAAATATTTGTCAGTTCTTGTTACATAATTTTACATCAGAATTTTCATGCTATATCATTAATGAGATAAAAATGCTAATCATACTAATTCTGCATCTAAGAGAATCTTTAAAAGGAAGGGGAGAGGAAGCATTTATTCACTGCCTATAGTGCCAGACATATTTATTAAATGCCACAGTGCTAGGTACTCTGCTAAGCACCTTAGAAATATCATCTAATTTGATCATCAAGCCAACCCTAGGGGACTGGTGCTGTTATTACCTTCTTTTTACAGTTGAGGAACCTGAGGCAGACAGCAATGAAGTGCCTTACCCAAGGTCACACAACTATTAAGTATCTGAGGTCACATTTGAACATGGGTCTTCCTGACTCCAGGCCTAGCATTCTATCTATTTGACTACCTAACTGCTGGGCTTGGAAATCATTAAACCATTGCACAGGCAAGTTGAGAACACCTTTCTTTTTTGTCATATATAGGTAAGATTGCAAGGCAATGCAGAGCAAATGCCAGTAGGGAAGGAGGGTTGTACTCTGTGAGAGCTGCCAAATTTCCAGCATAAATGGGACTATTTCAAGGGTTAAAGTAGAGAATTTTATAATACTATGAAAATGCAGACCTAGAAGATAACAAGACTAGGAAAAGCAGAGGATATAGTAGTGCTAAGTTGGGTATTTATTTATTAAAGCAGGTTGAATAGAGGGGAGAAGAGCTTCAAATTGAACCAAAGAGATAACTCTTAATTACAGATCCTTGCTAGCTCCAATTCATCTGAGTGCTTGGCATCCTATTATGTCAACTTATTCAGAATTGTGAACTATAAAGTAGATTTATATCTTATGTGAGGGTTAAGTCCTAAGGTCAGCATATAAAGTAAAAATCTGTTAAAATAACATCTGAAAATCCTTTTAAATGGTAAGCTTTGAATTCTTTCTTATCAAAACCTTGTCCACCTCAGTTCAGAGGTCTGGAGCATGGAAAACCCAAGAGCCTCTTCTTCTCCCATAAGCCAACTGCCACACTGGGAAGGATAAAGCACTAAGCAAAAAAGTTTAAACTGTGGGAAGGACTCCTAGTGTTGACATCAAACACACATGTGCGCACTCAAACACACACACATACTCCCATCCCCAACATCTCCAAACTTCTAACCAGCTCCCATTTTTTCCTTTCTCCCACTCTGTGACAAAGAGGTGGGCCACCCTTGAGCTTGATCCCATGCTCTTAATCTTCTCCAACAGACTGCATTTTTAGTCAGTCATCCTCACCCCCCTCTATCTTTTGAATCTTCAACATCACCTTCTCTACTAGTTCATTCCTATCTTCAAACATGACTAAATTTCCCTTAAACTTAAAAAAAAAAAAAAAGCAGGGGCGGCCAGGTGGCGCAGTGAGTAAGAGTGCCGGCCCCAGCATCGGGAGACCCAGGATTGGTTCCGGCCTCAGATACTTGGCACCCACACAAAATAACTGGCCATGTAACCTTGAGCAAGTTACTTAACCCCAATTGCTTTAAAAAAAAAATTCACCAGACCCTAATTTCCTTCTCTTCAAGATATTATTCTATTTTCTCCTCACTTCTCAGTCAAACCCCATGAAAGAGTCATTCATTCTCACTGCTGTCAATTTCCATCCTCTCCTTAACTGGTTTTCTAATCTGGCTTCCAATTTCATTCACCTGAAACTGCTTTTTCCAAAATCTATGATTTCTTAATTGACAAATGACATTGCTCACAACCCTCTTTATCTTGGATAGTTTCTCCTTTCTGGGTTTTCTTAACTCTGCCCTTCTGATGCTCAGAGGCCTTTTTGCTGGCTAATCACTCAAATCATACCCCAGTTCCTCTTCTTTTTTCCTTCTGTCTACATTATCTCTCTGGTAACCAAATCGGCTCTCATGACTATCAACTCTATGTTGTAACTCGGACCTATTCATCCATCCCCAGTGTCTACCATGATCCGCAGGTCTATATCACCAAATTGGGGTGGGGGGAGGGAGAGGGGAGAGAAGAGGAGAGAAATCCTTTGTTATGATTATGCATACTTAAGCAAAACAAATTCCCAGATTGGCCAAGTTCAAAATATACATGACTCCTGCATCTTGAATCCATCACCTTTCTGTCAGGACCACATTACCAACTGCCTCCTGGACATTTCAAACTGGATGTCCTGAAGACTTCTTAAACTCAACATGTCTAAAACTGAATTTGTTATCTTTCACTCAAACCTTCCTGTCTTCCAAATTTCCCTATTTCTGTAGAGAGGGCACTACCATCTTTCCAGTCCCATATCCTCAACTCCTGTCTCTCTTGAATGTATATTCATATCAGTTGTCAAATTCTACTTCATAGCATCTTTTGCATCTGATCCTTTCTTTCTATTTACAGCTACCACTTCAATCTAGTTTCTCATCTATTGCTTAGAATTATTTCAAAAGCCTCTTAATTTGTCTCCCTACTTCCAAGTGTCTCAGCACTCCAATCCATCTATATAATGCTACCAAAGCATTTTCCTTAAGCAGAGCTCATCATGTGACTCCCTCCCCTACTCAATCAATTCCAGCAGCTTCCTATTGTGTCTAAAATAAAATATACATTTTTATTGCTATCTATTGTTTTTACATAGTCTTAAACTTGATTTCTGCCCTGCTCCAACTTATCTTTGCAGTCTCAATGGACGTTACATTCCCAGTTCTCTAATCCAGAAAAACCGGCCTTCACTCTTGCTCATTCCAGATATGTCTCCATGCCTTTCTATTGGCTGTCCCACAGGATCATAATGCAATTCCTCCTTATTTCTTCCTCACAGAATTCTGCTCTTCTTTTACAGTGTAGCTAAAGCATCTGTATGAAGCCTTTCTTGCTCAAAAAACTGCCTTGAATTTTAACTACTTTGTACATATTTGCATTTATTCACTTCATGCTGTATTTGTTCACTTTCTCCTATATCTATTTTTATATGTATTTTTATCTCTTCCATTAGAATGTAAATTTCTTGCCAGCAGGGACATTAATATTTTTTCTGTTTGTATTCCCATTAGAACAATGCCTGGCACATAGTAGTTAACACCTCTGTATTATGTTAGATCCCTGGCCAGTAACCAATAAATAAGCATATTAGAGAACAATTTTGGCATTCTTTCTACATATGAAATAAGGCAAAAAGGATGCTGCAGTTATATGAAATAGCTGCTCCTATTTGAGAGACGCAATAAAGGAATTGGCAGAATTGGGTCTTATTTTGGGTCCAAAGGGAAAAAATACTGGTTTCGTGGGAGACTGATCCACCCATATGTCAATGCTCATGATGAATATTATTAGCAAAAAGATAGTAGTAGTAACAGTAAATTGTGGCCATCAGTTGGATATGCACAGTGAGGGAAAGTGAGAAGTGGAAGATAAATGCTGCTGTATACCACTGAAATCTTCAACATACCAACTGCATGTCTCAGTTAATGTAATTATTATTTAATTTAATAAGAATGCCACTGACAAATTCACCAATAAAAATGGCCAACAGCACAAGGTCAAAGACAGAACACTGGCCTGCTCCACTTGGGACTTCTCTCCAAGCTGACATTGATTCATTAATGACTACACTAATTCTGTCCATTAAACCAATTCCAAACTCACTTAATTCAACTACATCATAAAGCAAGCACACATCTCAAATTTTGTTTATAAGGACAGGAAAAGTTTTGACAAATGCTTTGCTGAAATCTAGGTATGATATGTCAAAGATATTTTCCAGATTTAGCAGTATAGTAACACTATAAAAAAAAAATCAATTCTAAGACTAGTTCTTGCATTCTCATTTTAAATTTCTGGAAAATAATTTTAAAATGCCAGTTCTCTATTTATATCACCCCTATCTTTCCACCAAAAACACCTTTTTAAATAGCAGTATATAACTTTGTGCAAATAATTTCCTTTGTAAGGGAAGTACTTCTCTATTTAAAATAGAGGGAAAATGGTGTAATAAAACAGATTTATTTAATGACCTAAATTTAAAATTAATAAGTCTATCAGAGAGTCTATCAGAGCTAACAAGAATCATAATAAAGTATTTTGCTTTTGTGTTTAAAATGTGTAACAACATTTTTATTAAAATCCATGAATCTGTAAATGATGAAACTATATATACTATCAAAAAAATAATTCCTCAAGCCCAAAAGGGAAAATACAGTGCATGGTACCTGCGGGTACGAGGAGGTTTCGGAGGGGGAGAATCTGATTTTTCAAGGTTCAGAGAGCCGACAATCTTTTCTGTACTAATTTCATCCTGCCAAAAGGAAAAAACAAACAAAACAAAATTATTCTCTAATTTAGTCTCAGTCTTTAGTCTTCTGCATATACACTGCACAAAACAAGTCAATTATTCCAGACAACAGAACTGGTCTTAGTAAAGACCATGAAGGTCAATGCCATTTAGAACCGTAAATAACTGAATTCCAGCACTATTAATTACAGCACCAAAACATAAACCAATTATTTAAGTTCAAGTAAATCTTAAATGATTAAACAAAGCAACAAACAGTATCCTTGTTCTCCAATTTCCAGTAACACCGTGAATCACTGAATTAAGAAATTAATTCAACATCAAAGACAACCCTTGAAAAAGAAAAGATTCTTTTTTTTAAGCAATTGGGGTTAAGTAACTTGCTCAAGGTTACAGGGCCAATTATTTCTGGGTGTGGTGCTGAGTATCTGAGCCCAGATTTGATCCCCAAGTCATCCCGACACTGGAGCCGGTGCTCTTACTCGCTGTGCTACCTGGCCGCCCCCAAAAGAAAAGATTCTTACATACTTTCTCCAGAGCTCACCACCACTATACAGATGTATTTCTGCTTAGGCAAATTTTTTTCAAACAGGTACATGAGTTGTTGGTGTAGGGAGGTAGGGGTGAGCAATTCAAAGAACAAACTTTATTTTCAAGTACAACTACTGTATAAAATATCTCCCCCCTCTTCTAAAACATACTTCTAGTAAGTTGATAAAAGCAAAATTAACAGTGAATTTGCTCCAAATGGTGAAGATTTCAGAAATGGAGTGTGCCCATCACCGGGGGGGGGGTGGATTGCTTAACACAACCTTGGTTTTTTTTCTTGTAATGGGTGACTGTTACTAGAAAATGTCTGGGAACTGCCAACTCAAAGGGTGGAGAGATGGATGCTTATGGTAGCACAGAACCCCCAAACCAATCATATTCCCAGCGGCGTGCCTGCTAGGTCCCTATCCTCTGAGGGAAGAAGACAACTCAGGTGGGTTTCCATCTCCCTTTCCCTCAAGTTCAATGCCCTTTCTCTTTCTAGTCTTTGGCTCTGAGCATAGTCCAAGTTTCTCAATCTGTCATCATTTTCTGCCCCATCTACTTCCTTCAGCACTGCCTTCCCTGTCATTTGTGGCTAGTAGCTAATGTGTACCACTTCCTGTTGTGTCCACTGGATAGATAGGGGTGTTTTAGACTTAGTGACTGTTTGGGAGTGGGAAGAAAACAAAGTTCCAAGCTGAACCCTGAGTCAGAAGCTGGTAAACTTGTTTGTATTCACTAGTGTGTTAAAGGTGGGGACACTAAGAAGGAGCTCTATGTTTTAAAAAAGGTTTCCAACATTAATTCTTGAGGATTTTAACACATGTAGGGTTATGGTCTTTTGTCTTTAGGATTCAATTGTATTTGTTCTTTATCCAGAACATAACTTTTTTTTAAAGTTTTTGGTTTGCTGCAATTTAAAGAAGGCAATTTCTCTGTAATTTGATGATCCTTCTGTTTTATCTTTGTTTTGTATAATTTTCAGTATGCAAGGGAAAGATACCTATTGAGACAGTTAAGGTTCCATTTTGCTCCATCAATTCAACAATCACCACAGTAGGATTTTGTGTTCTCTATTTCAGTCAAATGTGTGATGGTAAAAATGTGATCTACTGTGGAATACTGCTTATAAAGAACTGTCCTATTCAATACTAAAATGTATGCTATTGACATATGTATAATTTCTCCTTAAAATGTTATAAAGATTGGAAAATAGGATTCTTGGTCAATGATCAAGTTTTTCTGGTTGCCCTTTTTTGGGTAATAGCACCTGAGGTTTTTCCTACCGTGTTTCCCCGATAATAAGACCTATCCCGAAAATAAGCCCTCCCCTTACTGTGTAAGGTTCCTCTAAAATAAGCCCTCCCCCGAAAATAAGCCCTATCGAGATTGCTACTGTAGTGAAGGTGATCCCCTGCGCTACACGCTACATTACAGTACTCTCTGTATGCACCGTCCCCCCCCCAGGTGAAATGCACGCTGCGCTCCGAGCTGCATCCAATCAGAGCTGCAGCAGTGAGCGCGTCATCCTGTTCTTTATTGAATAAAGGTACATTTTTTTGTTCACATTTACCTGTTTATTAAAATTGCTGTCAATGTTCATTAAAATAAGCCCTCCCCTGAAAATAAGCCCTCTGGTGTTTTTCTGTCCAAAAATTTAATAAGACAGTGTCTTATTATCGGGGAAACACGGTACAACTGTGGTGTCTTCCTCTCTACCAAATACCTTGAAAATCAATTCCTGAACATTTTCAAAAGTTTGTCACATCCAGTATGGACCACAGCAGTATATAACTGATCTAATCCATGTGCCTTTTTCATCTTTTTTCCCTCCAACACTATTACCATTTTATGAAGAAGCACATCAAGAACTCTGAAAATGGATACTGGGTCTAAATGGTGTGACTTCATTATATTTTTGACAGTTAACAGTTATAAAAACATTTACATTTTTTCCCTTCTTTTATCTGTTAGGCATGTGGCAGCCCTGCAAAATGCTTAAAAGACAATTATCACTTGTTTCTTCAAAAGATATTAACATGGAATAACCTTAACTCCTTACCATCCTTGCTTCATTCCTTTGGATGGTGCCCAGCTTATCAATGTACTTTTAAAAAATGTGGCATCTACAGTTGAATGCAATATTGTATATAATATATATATATATATCTGACAAGGGCTATTATATGGCTCCTTATCGCTCTAAATGTAGCCCAAGACTCTACTCACTTTCCTCATGATATCATACCAATGACTCATAATGAATTTTCAGTCCACTAAAATCCATAGATCTCTTTCAGATGAATTGCTTTCTGGTCATGCCTCCTCCACCTTATATTTGTTTAGTTTAATTATAAAACCCTAGTTTAAGAATTTATATTTGTAACTATATTTCATTTTATTACATCTGGCACAATGTTGCCTCTATCAAACACTTTTAAAAATAAAAACCTCTGTGATTGTGAATATGTTAACTTCAATTTATGACAGTCTACTTTTCCATATTTTCATCAAGGATAACCTCAATAATTAGGAGATATAAATCATCCAATTATCATAATTCTCTTAAAAAGCTAACACAGAAATGGAAAAGTATGCATATGAATTAGTAATTGGTTATCAGTATTTTTTCAGCTGCTGAGGCATTTTTGGTATTCATTCTACACATACATTTCAGGGATCTTTCCTCCTTTGAAATATCTTGAAAATCATTTTCCAAGACAACTTGTGTTGTCATCAATGATGAAAAGAGATCATTATAACAGTGATGGTCGATCTATTCCACTTTACTTCCTATTTGCTTTGTGGATAACTCAGCTTAGTCTGGTCTAACATCAAGATTGTCACGGGTTCTTTCCAATTCATCGCTATGTCTTGTTTCATGAAAAATCGCTGCTAAAAATCATCTCTTGTCTTCCTCTGTAATGGTCTGCAAATTAGTTTGTACTACCAAATTATAATGTCCTTGGCTACCCAGCAGAGCATACGAGTATTTATTGGCTGAAACCTGGGTAGTTCAGCTTATACAGGAACTCTCAATTCTAGTCTGAGTTTTTTTCAGGTCTTCCAACTTTTAAATTGTGAGCTGTTGTCTTTTCTGTTGTATACGGCAGTTAAAGAGATCTTTAATTTTAGTTTGTGGTCTTTAACTTAAATCTTTTCAACTTGCAATATAATATCTTTAGGCAGGGTGACAGGGAAGGGGAAAGGAAAAGAAATGTGGCTTAGGGGACAGAGCTGGCATCGGAGAGAGGAAGACTTGATTCAAATCCCTTAATCTCACAGTGTTCTAGCACTGTTTTCAGAGGTGCTGGTGTGCTGATTCATAAAGGATAATTATTCTCTACAGAGTTCCCTATACCAAATGAAATCACAGGTCTTGTGTCTCTTCCTGTTTTTTAAAATAAATTCTTAGTGATTTTTTTTTTATATAGACAGAATTTCTCCCAATACTCATTCTCTTCCCCCTCCTACCCCCAAACAATACCATAAAACAAATGTATGTTTTGCATGATTTCACATGTATAATTGATATCATATTGCATGCCTTCTCAGTGGGTGGGGGAAGAAGGTGACAGTAGGGAAATTTGGAACTCAAAATATCAAAAGAAAAGTATGTTTAAAATAAAATAAATTATTTTTTAAAATAATATTTTAAAGAAAAAAAAGGGGAGAGCAAAATCAACAAACAATACATTAAAAAGCCTAAAAATATATACAATATACCTCTATTCCTGTTTATCTGAAATCCAAATGACCAGAATTTGTATGTTTTCTATACTACTTTATGAAAGAAAGTGGCAGGTATGCTAAAAATAGGAATTTATTCTGAAAATTCATTCTCAGGGCTTATCACAGGATCAGTACATGGTGGAAAAGAATTACCCACAAGTATTCCACTTCATTCTTGAAGTTTTCCTTTTTCATTTTCTGAAAAACACTCATTGTTGTGACATAAGATACCAACCCACTCAATAGTCAGGCAACTCAGGTTTTTTTTTTTTTTAATCCTGATTCTATTATGACTAGTTCAGTGATATTATCTCTTGGTAACTGGTAAATTGATAAATCACTAAGAAAAAAAGAAAAGGATGAACTCTTAACTTTGCTCTTCATTTTCCTTTTCAAAATTAGTATTATTTGGACTGGCTGGATCATCAGATGACAGGTGACAAATGTTTGGTGTTAGCTCCTAGGCATATATTTCCTACTTTAAACAAATAATCCCATCACTTAGCAGAAGCAATGAGATATATGAAGGAAGTGAGAAGAATGGGTGAGAGACAGAGGAAAAGAAGGGATTCTAATGGAGAAGGGAAAGAACAGAGTAAGAAAATGTTATTATTTAGAATTTCAATTTAAACCTATAAAAAAGGTCTTTTATATATAGGAATAAACCTTAGTAGCAATTTAACTACCAGACATCTATTTAAAAACTTTTTTTTTCTGATTTGGAACCAAAATTTCTGCTGGTCAACTATGTTAATATAGGAATTAAAATATAAAGATCTTATTTCTTCAAGAGGTTTTAATATAGGTTGATGATTCAAAATTACTAAACAGATAAAAATAAAATTTCAGATCAGGAGGCAAAAGGGAAATGAATGCAAATCAACACACAAAAAAATAGGAGAAATAAGATAAAAATTCAGAAATGATAACTCAGAATTTTTAGTGAGGCAGGAATGCTACTGGCAATTAAAAAACTATATTTAGCATTATCATATACTACATGATTTTGAGAGCAAAAAACTTAATTTTCATTCCCTGAACACCTATCATAGAAGAGACATACCCAAGAAGCATTAAGTAGCTGCCACCATATGAATGAAATACTGCCATGAATAAAAGAATTCTTAAAAGAAGTTCATAGAGGGGCAGCTAGGAGGCGCAGTGAATAGAGTACCAGCCCTAGAGTCAGGAGGACCTGAGTTCAAATCCGACATCAGACACTTGACACACTTACTAGCTGTGTGACTTTGGGCAAGTCACTTAACCCTAACTGCCCTCCAAAAATAAAAAAAAATTTTAAAAAAGAAATTCATACTTAAATGGATAATTGAAAGTTAAGATATCTGGTGTACTGTTAGTAGGAAACAAATTTCCTGAAAATTTCAAAACCCAATAACTTACCACTACATCAGAAATTTTCCAGTCTGTGTATTTTTCATATTTTTGAAGTTGCTTTTCAAACAACTGGGCTATAGCTCGATGAACAAGTTCATATTGTTCCTATTGTGGACCAATAAAGGAATAAAGAAAATACAACATTTTTAAACAAAGAATTAATAATAATAATACTAATAATACATTTGCAAAAGAACAAAAATATACCTTTGTCTGTACTGCAGAATGCCTTTGTGTTCTCATTTCTTGTATTAAATTGAATACATTAAACTCCTCAGGTATTTTCTAAAACAAATAATTTATTGCATGAATTGTAAGAAATAATTGTACAGAAAATACAACCTAAATGTAGTTTGTGTCTTATACCTGATTTACTTATATCCCTCACCTAATGGTAGCCATTCATTCTCTTAGGCAGCGACAGTTTTCCTTACTTCCCTCCTATAGTAGCTATGCCAAGCAATCTCTAGAATTCTCCTCTTGCTGTTTCCTGTCCTATCTCTACTTATTCCTTTCTTTTACTTCTGGCAAGAGGAAAGAAGAAGGTGAATAAGGTAGGGAAAATTCCAGGCTGGTACTACCATGAGTGGTATCTTTCACTTCCTAGTTTCTCACTTCTATGGCATGGAAAAGGAGGGACACATATAAAATTGCAGAAACTCCAAGTAATCAAGTATTTTTTCACAAGTGTTGTATCATGATCACATCCACATCAAGAATCACTGTGGGAAAAACATTACTTTAGACATTAAAAAAATTCTTATTAAAGATATGTTAACATACTGTTAAAACTCTAACTTAAAACACAAAGAAAAAGGAGTGTTTTTGCTCAATCTAAATTTTATTAGCCAAAAAAATTTTAATTGCCTTTTTTTCCCCACAAAGAATTTGTTAAAAAATACTTCTGACATTTCTTATCATATATTGGACATAACTAGATGTTTGGTTTCCTTGTGAATCAAAACTTATCGCATACAACTATAGTTGTAGAAATGTGTTTACACACCTTAAATTTATCACATATAACTTTGTACTGTTGAATGATCACAAGCTATATTAACTTTCACTAATTAAATTATAATCTCTAGGAGAAAAAGACCATGTCCTATATTTCTTTTTATTTCCTGGAGTACATAATGCTTTACACATAATAATAGGGTCAAGAAATATCTCTTTCCTAAATAATGAATAACCATAAGACCTTAATTTGGCAACTATTTTTTTAAATAAACAAACGTGTTTTATTTTGATTTGCCTGAGAATGCAGCCAAGTTTCTAAATTAGAGAAGACTAGAGGAGAACAGACAGAGGAAAGGGGAAAAGAAAGAAACTAGAGGCTGTTAGGTTATGGCTACTGGTAGTATGGCAATAGTAAAGGGAAGAAGCTTATCCTTCTTTCCTTTTCCTATCTCCCTTTGTTTTTTGCTCCACTGAGTTAGAGGATAAAAACGGGTAAAACAGGTCAAATGGGTGGCATAAGGAATGGGGTTTTTCCCTTTCTCCCTTTCTCATTTGCTCAAGGAAGTTTCTTACCTCACTGAAGAATGCAAATGTTTAAAAATGCAAGCCCAATTCTGAATTCTATTTTTTTTCCTCTTATACTCATATATCAAGCAACTTTTTAAAAAAATATGCTACAAGGTTAGAGGAGGCAGGACTAAAATGTGTTTCACAGGTGACAAATTATTCAAGGCACAAAGGTTAAGGCACCCTAAGCCCAGCAGAATTCTCTATATTTTTTGGTGGAAAAAAAAAAAGTTTGGCCTGTAACCAAGCTTTTTTATTTTGGGGTTTTTGTGTTTTTTTGGTTTGTTTTTTGCTTTTTGGAAGAGGGAAGGCAGGGCAACTGGGGTTAAGTGACTTGCCCAAGGTCACACGGCTAATAAGTGTTAAGTGTCTAAGACTGGATTTGAACACAGGTCCTCCTGACTCCAGGGTCGGTGCTCTATTCATTGTGCCACCTAGCTACCCCTTTTTTTTGTTTTTTGTTTGGTTTTATTTTTTTTCAAGCTTTTTAATGTAAATACACTTAAAATTTTGAGAACCACATTGGCTTAACCAATAAAAAACCCTTTTAAGCTAAAACCTAAAATAAAAAGTGATCTAATATTAACACAGATATTTTAAGAGCTATTTAAAGTACCCACTCACTAAAGGCGATTAAGTGGCACCTTTCATCACCCTCCAAACTCCATACCCTAAGTGATTATATCAGTATGTATCATTCACAACTGTTTATATATCCAGATAGTAGAGTCATATGTGTATCTGTACCAACACATTTAAACTATTTCCTATAACCACAGGAAGTTTCAAAGTTCTTTTCTCTCCAATTCATTGATAAGAAAAGCCATGAAAAAATGTCATAATACTGATTAAAATTATCCTTACCCCAGCTTTTAGCAAATTCCATGTATAATCTATGGCACAAATGGCTCCTGTTCTTCCACAACCTGCACTATGGATATATAATTTTTAAAAATACTATTGGATACATGTTATAAAAAACAGCAAACAGAGCAATATAATGGATATTTTCACATAGAGAAGTAAAATTTTGTTAACTTATTTTAAGTATATCTACTTTTCAATTAAAATGCAATGTTCTTAATAAACATACATTATCCTAGTAATGGCATTTTTATTTTATTAACAAAGGAAATTCATACTTGTATTTCAGTAGGCCAGTGGTTTCAGTGATGTGACTATGCCTTCCACTAATAAAGTGTGACTATATATAACTCTTCTCCACTATTCTTTTATAACTTTTCTAATTAAGTGTCTATTTGATACCTGAAAGCATTCACAGATATTTTAATATTCCCTGTATAACAACATATTCCATAGGGTGCCCCTCTTTATCTTACTTCCAAGCCAGAGTCCCTCACTCTTTCTTTAAGATGGAGCCCAAGCACTATTTTCTACTTATTCTTTCCTGATTTTCTACAACTGTTAGTGCCCTCCCTCCCAAACTTGGTTTGACCCAATGTAAATTTATGTTTAACATTTACATTTAATATGATTAATATAACATTTAGACTTAATAAAATTGATGCCACATTTCAAACCATGTTTTAACACAACTTTTTAGGAAAAAAAAATTCCTTCAATGCAATGAACCTTTCTGTAAAAGAACATCACAAAAAATGAGTTAATACAAGCAATAATTATTATGCCTAAAATACAGTCACTCAAAAGTAGTAAAAAATTAAGTTTACCATGTATGGATGGCAGAAATAACCACAACTTTATTTAAACTTTTAAGCAGAAAAAAAATCACAACAATATATTTGAAAACTATTTTATACCTGCAGTGTATACAAATAGGCACATCTTCATGTTCTTGGTACTCCCTCATAAGGCTGATCATGTCCAGAATAGAATCAAATGATGAAGGAACATCATGATCTGGCCAATTCACATAATGAAACTGATACAGTCTACGAGATTCCTTAAAGAAATTAAGAAATTTAACAATTTTGCAAGTGCTCTTTGAAATTTTAAAACATACATTTTTAGGTTTGAGGGATGTTTTTCCCCATTTTCTTAATATATATGTACATTGCTTATTAGCTATTGTTTTTAAAATGTACTATTTATTGATAAATTAGTATGTTCCTGGAACTGTGGTAGATGCTATGGGGATTAAAAGGAAAAAAAAGAAATGGTCCTTATATTTTCATCAAAACTTCTATTAAAAAAAAAAACAATCTGAAATAAAGTATAAATTACTCCTTCCTTATACTCCACTCCCAAACTCCACACTTTGGGAAAGGAGAAAGAGAAAGACATAAGAATCTTTTATATTGCAATGATAGTTACACAGAATGTGACAGTCAGAAAGGACTTTGGAGTTTAGCTCAAAATAATAACCCATGTTTTCTGAGATTCTTTTGCCAAACATGAGTGTGGGGGTCACATGCTAGGGATAGCAATGTGGAACCTTATGGAAGTCTTTCTCTAGCCTTTGATTTGCTGATAATGTCTGTTTCAAATGGGAGGATATAAGGGATAAGAGAGTAAAGAGGTGGAATGGACACAATGCTATTTTTGGAGTCAAGAAGGCCTGAGTTTGAATCCTGCACCTTTACTAACCTATGTGGAGGCCTTGGACAGTGATTTAACTTCCTATAGCCTCGGTATAATCATCTGTAAAATAGAGATATTAGTACCCACACCTCAGAGGTTTGTTATGAAGAAAAAATGAGATTATATACGTAAAGCGCTTTGAAAACTTTAAAGCATTACATAAAACTTATCTTTCTTTTTTTAATGGGACAGCCAGGATAAAGTCAGAGTGGAGAGTTAAAGATAAAAAGTACATGAAAGCAGTTTAAACTTATAGATAAGATTAGGTGGAAATAAAAATAATACCGATCAATCTTTTTTTTTTTTTTCCCCCACTTTGGAGAGAGATTCCTGGTCCTTATAGCTCATATTCGCTTCAAACAAAGAGCTACTATCACTATTACAGCTTAATAATACTATTAGAATGGGGGGGGGGGGGGCACAGAGGGAGTGTAAAGGAATCAAAAGCAGGTGGTAATAATTGTTTGAAAAAATTATACAATGCATTTTAACTATCTTTGTTACATTTTAATAGTCAGGTAGGTGGTACAAGTGAACCAGTACTAGGCATGGAATCAGGAAGACCTAATTTCAAATCCAGCCTCAGATACTAAATAGCTGGATGATCCTGGGCAAATCACTTAACCTCTGACTGCCTCAGTTTACTCATCTGAAAAACAAAAATGATAACAGTACCCACCTTCCAGGGTTGTTTTAAGGATCAAATGAAGTATCTGAAAGGTATTTAGTGTCTGACACATATGGCACCACATAAATGCTAGCCATTATTGTCACTATTATTAAAATACACACACACACACACACACACACACACTCTCTCTCTCTTATAAATAAGAAGAGTAATAAAACATATTGACCCAAGTACGAGTTCTAGAGGAAAACTAGAGGCCAAGATGAGCTAAGATCCAGAATATAAAATCTCTAGAAAACATGGGATGGAAGTTACAATTCTAACTTATAAACCAATGCTGAATGACTTTCCTAACCAGATGCTAGGGCAGAAAATTCTATCTCTAATGGATGGCTGTCATGTGATGCTAATGCTAATTATGCTAATCAGCTATTAAAAATTTTACCCCCCCTCCCAAAAAAACTAAGTTCAAGAAAAATTTTAGCCCTTGTACTAAAAGAATACCTCATCTACAAATTTTTCAAATATATGTATTCAGTTACTAAAAGTTCTCTGATTAACTGATATAACCTATTATTATTAATTTGGAAATTTAAATTCAATTGACTGGCACATCACATATCTAATAGTTGTTGATTCAAATTAAAATGTGTAAGGAATTTGAATCTACAACTTTACAATGTCACAACAATGACAATAATTAAGTCTTTAAATATTAAAATATAAAATAATTTCTTCACTAAAAGCAGCAGTGAAGCAACAGCTTAAATTTTTTTAAAAAAAAGAATGGTAATATGACATTAATGATACCCTGGTGAACTGCTAACCTTAAAACATATGGAAATATAAGTTTAAAAAAAATTTTTTTTACTATCTTTCAGCTTGCAGTATCAATAGTAAAAGTAATGACAGTCACCCATCTCAATTGAAACACAGGAAATATAATTTAAAGTACGCATAATTACTGGAATTAAACTAATCAAAACACTTTTCAGTTATTTAAAATTTCACTTTTTTTTTCTTTTTAAATGCTTTATTAACTTCTGATTTGCATCATTCATTCCTGCCAGATTTTGAGTTACAAATTTTCTCCCCGTTTTCCCCCCACCCGTCCCCCCAAAACAGCAGTCCCACAGGATATCCCCACCTCCAATCTGCTCTCTCCCATATTTTTTCCCATACGCGTTTCGACTTTTCCAGTGGATCTCTATGCCTCAGTGCCTGTATATCTCATTTCTCAATTACATGTAAGATGGTATTAATAATAGTATATATATATATATACATGTATACACACACACACACATACACATATATATTTGAATATTTGATTTTAAAACTTTCAATTCCATATTCATTCCCTTCCCCCCCTGCCACCCACCCCCACTGGGGAGACAAGCAGTTCAGTATAGGTTGTACATGTGCGGCTAATGCAAAACAATAACGTAGTAGATACATTGTAAAAGACTGACTATATTTCCCTCCCTCCTATCCCACCTCCCACTTGTTCTATTCTCTACTTTGATCCTGTCCCTTTCCAAAAGTGGGTGCTTCCAACTTCCCTCCCCCCCAGCCTGCCCTCCCTTCTATCATCCCCCCTCTCATCCCCTTCCCCCCCATTCTCCTGGAGGGTGAGATCCCCTATTTAGTGTGTATTTCCCTCCCTCCTCAAGCCAGATTCAATAGGAATAAGGTTGACCCATTCCCTTTTGCCTTCCTATTCTTCCCCTCTACTATAACCATTTTCCTTTGCCTCTTCTGTATGAGATAGTTTGCCCCAATCTGTCTCTCCCCATCTCCTCTCATTACATTCCTCTCACCTCTTAATTTCACCTTTTAAGTATCATCCCTTCCTGTTAAATTGGTCCCATGCCCTCTATCTATGTATACCTGTAAACATATATACACTCATTCACATATGTATTCATATGCCCGCATACCCTCATATAAAGATATATATATATATATTTCTAATCCCTTCAACTACTGAGAAAAGTTTCATAAGTTAGAATTATTGTTTTTCCATGTAGGAATGTTAATAGTTCAACTTTGATAAGTTCCTTATGATTTCTTTTCCCAGTTTACCTTCTCATGCTTCTCTTGCTTCTTGTATCTGAATGTCAAATTTTCTATTCAACTCTGGTTTTTTCAGCAAGAATGCTTGAAAGTTCTGTATTCCACTGAATGACCATATTTTCCCCTGAAACATGATACTCAGTTTTGCTGGGTAGGTGACTCTTGGTTTTAATCCCAGCTCCCTTGACCTCCGGAATATCACATTCCAAGCCCTTCGATCCCTCAGTGTAGAAGCTGCTAGATCCTGGGTTATCCTGATTGTGTTTCCACAATATTCAAGTTGTTTCTTCCTGGCTGCTTGTAATATTCTCTCCTTAATCTGGGAATTCCGGAACCTGGCTATAATATTCCTAGGAGTCTTCTTTTTGGGATCTTTTTCAGGAGGTGATCGGTGGATTCTTTCAACCTCTATTTTGCCCTCTCGTTCTAAAACATCAGGGCAGTTTTCTTTGAGAACTTCCTGGAGGATGCTTTCTAGGTTCTTTCTTTGGTCATGGCTTTCAGGTAGTCCAATAATTTTTAAATTATCTCTCCTGGATCTATTTTCCAGGTCAGTGGTTTTTCCCATGAGATATTTCACAATGCCTTCTATTCTTTCATTTGTTTGGATCTGTTTAACAGCATCTTGATTTCTCATAAAGTCATTAGCTTCCATTTGCTCCAATCTAATTCTGAAGCAATGATTCTCCTCAGTGAGCTTTTGAGATTCTTTTTCCATCTGGCAAATTCGACTTTTTAAGGCATTCTTCTCCTCATTGCCTTTTTGAGCCTCCTTTGCCATTTGAGTCAGTCTATTTTTTAAGGTATTATTTTCTTCAGTCAGGCTGTTGACTCTCATTTCATAATTTTCTTGCATTGTTCTCATTTCTCTTCCCAATTTTTCCTCCACTTCTCTTATCTGCTTCTTAAGGTCCTCTATGGCCTGTAACCAGCTCGTATTTTCCTTTGAAGCTTTTGGTGCAGGAGTTCTGACTTCACTGTTTTCCTCCTGTTCCATGTCTTGCTCCTTCTTATCCCCAAAATAGGAGTGTAATGTTGGAATCTTCTGTCTGCTTTGTTTCCTTTGCCTGCTCATTTTGCCACTCAATTATTTGACTTTTGAGCTTTTTGGCACAGTAGGACTCTGCCACCAGACAGGGGAGTTTTCGTCCCAAACGCTGGGGTTTTCTCAGCTGCCGGAGTTATTAGATGGGTGCCCTCTCTGAGGTCTCCACACGCTCTGGCAAGCTGGACACACACCCCAGGACCTCCACCCTAGACTGCAATCCAGATCCAACCAGGTTAAAGCAAGAGCGATTACCCCTCACACTGGTGCTTGGTCCCCGTACACTCTGCAGGCCAGGAGCTGACACAGCCATGTGGCACTGGCAGGCTGTGCTGGCGTCTCAGCGGTTTCTCGCCCCGGGGGTAAAAGCCACACACTCCCACTTACTGGGTCCCAAAGTCCAGACTGCACTGGCCTCTCACCTTGTCCTTGGCATCTATGTATTGATAAATCTGGAAAAGGCCACAGCTGTTGCTGATCTGGAGTCCCTCTGGCTGGCGGCTGGTCAGGCCTGCCCTGGGGCTAAAGCCTCAGCGTGGGGCTGGGCTCAGCTCCGCTGCGCTGGATTCCTGCTGGCCTGCCGGGGTGTCCTCAGCGGGAGGTTAGCTTCTCTGTGTCATTTTGTGGGTTCTGCAGCTCCAAAGTTTGTTTAGAGTCCCCTTTTTACATGGATTGGGGAGGGTGGAAGCCGGAGCCGCAGGAAGGTCGTACTTCTACCTAAAATTTCACTTTCTAATTAAAAATAAATTCTACTATTTGAGTGGTCAAGAAAATACTATAGGCTTGAAAGTCAGTGCATTTTGTCTTGGGTTTTTTTTGTTTACTTTGTTTATTTTTAGTTTTCAACATTCATTCCACAAGATTTTGAGTTACAAATTTTCTCCCTGTCTTTCCCCTACCCCCACCCCAAAATAGTGATTCTACTGAATACCCACACTTCCCCCAATCTGCCCTCTCATATCCTCCCCCATACTCCCTCTGACTTTCTAATAGGGCAAGATGGATTTCTATAGCCCAATGCCTGTATATTCCAGTTGCCTGTAAAAAAAAATAACATTTTTTTTTGTTTTTTTGTTTTTTTTTTTTTTAGCTGGTTATATCACATTTATTTTTTTAACTTGTGAAAGGATATTTGGTAACTATAGGATGCTTCCATTGAAAATTCCCCCAGTACATTTTATTTTTTTTGTATGTTTTTTTTATTTTTTTTCTTATGTATTTAAACATTTGATTTTAAAACTTTGAATTCCAGATTCATTCCCTTCCTCCCTTATCACCCACCCTTACTGGGAAGATAAGCAGTTCAGTATAGGTTGTACATGTGTGGCTAATGCAAAACAATAACATAGCAGATATATTGTAAAAGACTGACTATATTTCCCTCCCTCCTATCCCACATCCCACTTGTTCTATTCTCTACTTCGATCCTGTCCCTTTTCAAAAGTGGGTGCTTCCAACTTCCCTCCCCCCCAGCCTGCCCTCCCTTCCATCATCTCCCCTCTCAACCTCTCCCCCCCCATTCTCCTGGAGGGTGAGATCCCCTATTTAGTGTGTATTTCCCTCCCTCCTCAAGCCAGATTCAATAGGAATAAGGTTGACCCATTCCCTTTTGCCTTCCTATTCTTCCCCTCCATTGTGACCATTTTCCCTTGCCTCTTCTGTATGAGATAGTTGCCCCACTCTGTCTCTCCCCATCTCCTCTCATTATATCCCTCTCACCTCTTAATTTCACCTTTTAAGTATCATCCCTTCCTGTTAAATTGGTCCCATGCTCTCTATCTATGTATACCTGTAAACATATATACACACATTCACACATGTATTCATATGCCTGCATATCCTCATATAAAGACATATATATATATATAATATATATTTCTAATCCCTTCAACTACTGAGAAAAGTTTCATAAGTTACAATTATTGTTTTTCCATGTAGGAATGTTAATAGTTCAACTTTGACCAAGTGGCTCAGCAAGCAAGAGCACCGGCCTCAGTGCCGGGATGACCCGGATCAAATCCGGGCCCAGACACCCAGCACCACACCCAGAAACAACAACCGGCCGTGCAACCCCGAGCAAGCCACTCAACCCCAATTGCTTAAAAAAAAAAAATAGTTCAACTTTGATAAGTTCCTTATGATTTCTTTTCCCTGTTTACCTTCTCATGCTTCTCTTGCTTCTTGTATCTGAATGTCAAATTTTCTATTCAGCTCTGGTTTTTTCAGCAAGAATGCTTGAAAGTCCTGTATTCCACTGAATGACCATATTTTCCTCTGAAACAGGATACTCAGTTTTGCTGGGTAGGTGACTCTTGGTTTTAATCCCAGCTCCCTTGACCTCCGGAATATCACATTCCAGGCCCTTCGATCCCTCAGTGTAGAAGCTGCCAGATCCTGGGTTATCCTGATTGTGTTTCCACAATATTCAAATTGTTTCTTCCTGGCTGCTTGTAATATTCTCTCCTTAATCTGGGAATTCTGGAACCTGGCTATAATATTCCTAGGAGTTTTCTTTTTGGGATCTTTTTCAGCAGGTGATCGGTGGATTCTTTCAACCTCTATTTTGCCCTCTCGTTCTAAAACATCAGGGCAGTTTTCTTTGAGAACTTCCTGGAGGATGCTTTCCAGGCTCTTACTTTGGTCATGGCTCTCAAGCAGTCCAATAATTTTTAAATTATCTCTCCTGGATCTATTTTTCCAGGTCAGTGGTTTTTCCCATGAGATATTTCACATTGCCTTCTAGTCTTTCATTTGTTTGGATCTGTTTAACAGCATCTTGATTTCTCATAAAGTCATTAGCTTCCATTTGCTCCAGTCTAATTCTGAAGCCATGATTCTCCTACTTGAGCTTTTGAGATTCTTTTTCCATCTGGCAAATTCGACTTTTTAAGGCATTCTTCTCCTCATTGCCTTTCTGAGCCTCCTTTGCCATTTGAGTCAGTCTGTTTTTAAGGTATTATTTTCTTCAGTCAGGCTGTTGACTCTCATTTCATAATTTTCTTGCATTGTTCTCATTTCTCTTCCCAATTTTTCCTCCACTTCTCTTATCTGCTTCTTAAGGTCCTCTATGGCCTGTAACCAGCTTGTATTTTCCTTTGAAGCTTTTGGTGCAGGAGTTCTGACTTCACTGATTTCCTCCTGTTCCATGTCTTGCTCCTTCTTATCCCCAAAATAGGAGTGTAATGTTGGAATCTTCTGTCTGCTTTGTTTCCTTTGCCTGCTCATTTTGCCACTCAATGATTTGACTTTTGGGCTTTTTGCCACAGTAGGACTCTGCCACCAGACAGGGGAGTTTTCGTCCCAAACGCTGGGGTTTTCTCAGCTGCCGGAGTTATTAGATGGGTGCCCTCTCTGAGGTCTCCACACGCTCTGGCAAGCTGGACACACACCCCAGGACCTCCACCCTAGACTGCAATCCAGATCCAAGCAGGTTAAAGCAAGAGCGATGACCCCTCAGACTGGTGCTTGGTCCCCCTACACTCTGCAGGCCAGGAGCTGAAGCTGCCACGTGGCAGTGGCACAGCGCGCTGCCGGCGTCTCAGCGGTTTCTCGCCCCGGGGGTAAAAGCCAAGCACTCCCACTTACTGGGTCCCAAAGTCCAGAATGCACTGGCCTCTCACCTTGTCCTTCGCATCTATGTGTTGATAAATCTGGAAATGGCCACAACTGCTGCTGATCTGGAGTCCCTCTGGCTGGTGGCTGGTCAGGCCCGCCCTGGGGCTAAAGCCTCAGCGTGGGGCTGGGCTAGGCTCCCAGAGCGCTGTGCTGGCCGATTCCTGCCGGCCTGCCGGGCTGTTCTCAGAGGGAGGTTAGCTTCTCTGTGTCATTTTGTGGGTTCTGCAGCTCCAAAGTTTGTTTAGAGTCCCCTTTTTACATGGATTGGGGAGGGTGGAAGCCGGAGCTGCGGGAGGGTCGTGCTTCTACCCCCCCAGTACATTTTAAAATGGTGATAACATTTTTTTTTTACATTTGATTTTAAAACGTCGATTTCTAGATTCTTTCACTTTTTCCCGTGTCACCCACCCCTACTGGGAGGAAAGGTGATTCAAAATAGGTTATACATGTGTAGTTATGCAAAACATTCCCACAGTAGATATATTGTGAAAGAATAATATATTTCCCTCCATCCTATCCCTCCATCCCATAGTTAGAAGTGCTTCTAACTATCCTCTCCCCCAATCTGCCCTCCCTTCTACCATCCCCCCTCTTTTCGCCTTCCCCCCTACTTTCCTGTAGGATAAGAAACCCAAATGAGCATGTATGTTATTCCCTCCTTAAACCAAAGTCAATGAGAGTAAGGTTGTCCCATTCCCTTTCACCTCCCTGCTCTTCCCCTCCATTGTAACAGTTTTCTCTTGCTTCTTTTATATGAGGTAATTAACCCTATTATATCTCTTCCTATCTCCTCTCATTACATTCCTCTCTCAACTCTTAATTTTATTTTTTAAGATATCATCCCTTCCTATTCAACTGATTCTGTGCACATTCTGTGCACATTCACATACACATATATACACATACTCACATATGTACTTATATGCACATATACCCTCCTATATAAACACATGTGTATACATATATAAACATATATATTGCCATCAACTATCCTCATACTCAGAAAAGTCCGAGTTACAACTATAATTTTTCCATGTAGAAATGTAAATAATTCAATTTCAGTTAAGTTTCTTATGATTTCTTTTCCCTGTTCACCTTCTCATGTTTCTCTTGCTTCTTGTATTAGAAAGTCAAAATTTCTATTCAACTCTGGTTTTTTCATCAAGAATGCTTGAAAGTCCTCTATTTCATTGAATGACCATATTTTCCCCTGAAACATTATACTCAGTTTTACTGGGTAGCTGATTCTTGGTTTTAATCCTACCTCCTTTGACCTCAGGAATATCGTATTCCAAGCCCTCCAATTCCTTAATGTAGAACCTGTTAGATCTTGTGTTATCCTGACTGTGTTTCCACAATACTCAAATTGCTTCTTCCTGGCTGCTTGTAATATTTTCTCCTTGACCTGGGACCTCTGGAGTTTGGCAATGATATTCCTAGGAGTTTTCTTTTTGGGATTTTTTTCAAGAGGTAGATTCTTTCAACCTCCATTTTGCCTTCTGGTTCTAAAATATCAGGGCAATTTTCCTTGAGAATTTCTTGAAGGATGATTTCTAGGTTCTTTTTTTTTGATCATGGTTTTCAGGTAGCCCAATAATTTTTAAATTATCTCTCCTGGATCTATTTTCCAGGTCAGTGATTTTTCCAGTGAGATATTTCACATTGCCTTCTATTTTTTTTCATTTGTTTCGATCTGTTTTAATAGTATCTTGGTTTCTCATAAAGTCATTAGTTTCCATTTGCTCCAATCTAATTTTGAAGGAATTATTCTCTTCATTGAGTTTTTGAAATTCCTTCTCCATCTGGCAAATTTGGCTTTTTAAGGGATTCTTCTCCTCATTCGCTTTTTGGGCCTCTTTTGCCATTTGAGTTAGTCTATTTTTTAAGGTGTTATTTTCTTGAGTCAGGTTGTTGACTCTCTTTTCATGATTTTCTTGCATCTTTCTCATTTCTCTTACCAGTTTTTCCTCCACTTCTCTTATCTCATTTTCAAAATCCTCCTTGAGCTCCTCCATGGCCTGTAACCAATTCATATTTTTCTTGGAAGCTTTTGGTGCAGGAGTTTTGACTTCGTTGTCTTCCTCCTGTTCTATGCTTTGATCCTTTTTGTCCCCAAAAAAGGAATCTAAGGTTTGATGGCTCTGCTTGCCTTGCTTGCTCATGTTGCCAGCCAAGTACTTGACTTTTGAACTCTTTGCCATGTAGAACTCTGCTTCCGGAGAGAAGAGCTTTGTCCCAAATTGCTGGGGTTTTCACAAATGTTGTCAGAGGTCTGAGGAGGGCGCCCTCTCTTCAGATACCACACTGGCAAACTAGCGTTTCTCTCCCCAGGACCACCACCTAAGAAAGCGACCCAGATCCAAGCAGATCAAAGCAAGAGCGATTACCCTCAGAATGGTCGCTTGCTCCATCCCATGTGATCTACAGGCCAGGAGCTTCTGAGGCAGACTCTCTGTCTCTGCCACCTCTTGCCCCAGGGGCCAGACCACACCCTTTATTTCCAACAGAGTTTCAATTGACCTTTTACTTTCTTTTTGGTGTTTATGGGTTGAAAAGTATGGAAACTGCCACAGTTGCTGGTGATCTACTCTCCCAAAGTCTGCTCTAGCTGCTGCTGGTTGGGGCCACCCTGAGGCTAAAACCATGGGCTCACAGCAGGGCTGGGCTTAGCTCCCAGCATGCTGTGATGAACCCTTCCTGTCAGCCTTCCAGGCTGCCTTCAGCAGGAGATTTGTTTCTCTCTGTCGCTTTGTGGGTTCTGTAGCTCTAAAATTTGCTTAGAGTCATATTTTGTAGGTATTTGAGGTGGTTGTGGGGGGAGGTCATAGAATTTCCTGCTTCTACTCTGCCATCTTGGTTCCACCCCCAAAGGTCAGTGTATTTTATAAATAAATCTTAAGCAGAGGATATTTTGCCTTAACTTTTTTAGAGGAAGCAAACAAAAAAAATCTCAACCAATACTCATAATAGGAAAAAAATTATTTTATTTAGAAAACTATGAACATTCCTCTCTCTGCTCTATTCCTGACTCTCTGGACTTCTTTCTCTACCATGACCCAGCATCTTCTTATTGTGGAAGGTCAATCCAACCCTGGAGCCCTTTGTTCTGATTAGGCAGTTCTTTCTTGAACCTCCATTTAAAAGAAATCCCCCAGTCTAGCTACATTTATTCATTCATCCCTCTCAGGACTTCCTTCTCCACCATGTCCCCATGTAGGTACCCTTTTTATCTATGAAACTTCCTTTTTAGTACTGTCTTCCCCCAAGTAACAGTAAGCTCAGGAACTGAATTTGCTTATAGTTCCAGCACAGAGCACACTATCTGGCATACACTGTTTAAACAAATTATTGCTGTTATTATGCATTATGTAAAATGTAGCTACATAATTTTAAATAATTTACACACATGACTGCTAACTAGAAAGTTACCCAAATATATTTAAGACATAAAGGTTTTATTAAAGTCAAGTTTTAGAAATTTTTTAGTCAATGATTTTTCCAATTTTTAATATAACTATAAAAATTCTTAAATGATCTAAGAATGCTGAAGGTGCGCATACACATGCATATGCATGCATGCGCGCGCACACACACACACACACCCATTAGGGGGTACACTCTAAGCTTAAAGTACTTACGTTTTGAAATTCAAGTAACAACGTTCTAATATAGTAGTCTGTCCTAGCTTGTTCAGCTTCCTAAATGAAAGGAAACACCTGTGAGGTACTATAACCACTGAATTACATAGATGTAAAAGAATAGGAAGATGGGAAGAGGAAAGGGAAGGATATTACTTGACAGTATGACATTCAGATCATACAGAATTATTCTAAATAGTCCATTAGTAGTTTTGACTAGAATTCTCTCTATGGACGGAGTTTGAAGTACCTAAAGGAACAATTACCACCAATGTCCAACAAAGTAGAAACTAAAGTAAAGAAAACCCAGCCCTCTAAAACTTTACTTGAGTATGCCATTTGTTCTACTACCACCCCAAAATTTATAAGGGGTTCCTTTTTACACCTTTAAAGCAAGACAAAAGGTTGGAAAAGAAATCTCTAAATTTCACATAAGAAGATATCACCTTCCTTCAGTTAAATTATATCCACAATGCACATTTTTCTAGAACCTCATTTAATCAGCATCCATTTTCCTTTTCATTCCTATATGCTCTGAAATTCAAACAATTCTTTTCTTGTGTTATAGTAAATAATGCTAAGATGCCTTGTTTTCAGTTAATAAGATTCACGTATCAGTTCATTATCATCAAAATGCATTAGAAAGTGTATCAGAAAAGGGATTCCAAATGTTTCTTGATTTTGAAAGCACTACATAAAATTGTAATTTTTTTTATCATTATAATAGGAATATATTTACCACTAACTTGTAACTTATTACCTGTGACACTGTGGCAAAAATTACTCTGACCTCTCTAGGCCTCAGTATCCTCATCTGTAAAATGAGGGGGTTAGACTAAATGACCTTAAAAATCCTTTTCAGTTCTAAACCTAGGATCCTATGTGAAAACAGTTGGCTTTATATATGAGTATTTGGTTTACTGTATACAAGTGTACTTTACACCACGCACGTATTAAAGCAGCATGACAAAACCTAAAGCAAGTTAAAAAAACTGCAAACAACCTGAGGGGTACAAGTGCTCAATAACTCACATCACTGATTCTGTTAATGAAGACTGCTGTTCCATTAATGAAAGCAGGCCTCAGAGTCAGGGAGACCCAGACTAAAGTCTCACCTCTGTAACATACTGGTTGTATGATCGTGGGAAAAACCACTTAACCCCTCAGTGCCCTGGGCAGTTCTCCGAGATTATAAACTACAGAGCATCTACTTAAGTGCATCAGTGCAAGACATTTTCTCACTAGAAGTTCCCTATACTAGTGGCATCACAAGACTTAACCACAAAGGGAAGAACAGTTAGTTAATGTGGATACTTACACAAGAAATCTGAAATGGTGCAAACGTTAGAGAATCTTCCCCATACAAAGGCCAGTAACGTTCACATTTTTTCTGTTGGCCAAAGAAAATTATTCAAAATAAGTTACTTACAAGTAAAGTTCTTCTTAAATATCTAACTTCTCTTGGTAACAGCCAGCTTACTACTCATAAAAGTATAAACACCACAATTTCCAACTTTTTACTCAGCTTCCAGTCCTCATTCAAATGTTTCAGTATGATTAAGACTATTATTATCTACATGATCCCAAGATCTGGAGCCAGCTGGTCCTATTCTATTATACAGAGTAGGACTGGTTATAAGTTTCAATTCATTAACTTAAAGCAGATCAGGATATATGGACACTCATGCTTTCTCTGTTTTATCTTTTATCCACAGCCTTCCAAGATAATTAATCATATTATATAATGTTTTAAGATTTGCAAAGAGGTTTCTTCCCAACAGCTCTATGAAATAGTAGCACAAGTATTACTGTCCTCATTTATATAGGTAAGAGCTGTGAAGTTCTGTTAAAAGGCTTACCCAATGATTTTACACAGGCAGGAAAAGTCTAAGGTAGGTTGCACAGTAAATTACCGTAATTCTAGTACTCAACATTTAACATACTCCTCAAATAAAGGCCATATCCTCCACTCTCCTGAAATATATTCCTCACACTTATGATTCTCTTCAGTAGTTTGATCAATAAGAAAAGAAGAAAGGAACAGTAGGAATAAGAAGGGGTAGGGATGTCTGTAAGAAAACTGCTTTATTTTTTTTCCTCTTATATCCTAGATTAGGACAGCCTAATATTTCTTTTATTACTGATCCCAAACATTCTCTACTTTCCAACTTTATGAAATCCATTTGATATTCAAAACACATTCCCAAATGGGCCAAAATGCTTTAACTCATTTCCAACTAATTATTTTTTTTTTTAAACAGGCAGGTGACAGTTTTGAAAACAGTCACCAGAGGCAACTAGGTGGCACAGTGGAAAAGAGTACTGGCCCTAGTGTGAGAAGGACCCAACTTCAAATCAAGCCTCAACTTACTAGCTGTGTGATCCTAAGCAAGTGACTTATCCCGGATTGCCTCCAAAAAAAACAAACAGAAAAAAAAAAAAAGGAAAAGAAAATCCTTACCCAGCCAGAACTAAAAAGATTGTTCATTAACATGTCATTTCCCTAGGCTGACTCAACATCTCCTACTGAGTTAACTCAGTGCCTGGCAGATAGTAGGAGCTATGAAAATGTTTATTCCCTTTCTTTCCCCTTGTCCAGGTTATTTGTGGTGCTCTCTACTTTTCTGATTTTAAAAAAAAAAGGCAGCAAGTTGTAATCAATAAGCGAGAGAGACTTAGGTTCAAGCTCCAATTTAACCAAATCCTGGAAAAATTCTAGGACATACAAAAAGGGATGGCTAATGAACATCAAGACAATGAAATGGCAACCACAAAAACTTGGCATGGAATCCCAAGAATAAGTTCTATCGAGCTAACCACATTTGCTTTTTTCTTTTTTAAAGAAAGGTTTATTAAATTAGCAGATAAGGTGAATGCCACAGACACTGTCAAATGCTGTGGTGAAATTTAAGTCATACTATCTTAGTAGAAAATATGCAAAGAAATGAGCTAGAGTACAGCATTATTCAAATGGAATCAAAACTTGTTGAATGACCTGACCCAAAGAATAATCATTATTGGGTTAATAGTAACATGAAAGTCTCTGAGAGCCTCATGGACCTGTCCTTGACACTATTCTGTTTAACAATCATAGGCTAAACATATATTTACACAGATCATACTGTTTATTAAATCTGTGAATAGCACAAAGCTGAGAGAAACAGACAGGTAACATGCTGGAAGACAAAATATAAAAGGACCGACAGACTTAGAGTGTTGTTCCAAATTAAGTTAAAATGAATTTCACTAGGGACAAATGTTAAAAGTTTATACACCTGGAGTCAAAAACTCAACTTCACAAAGTGCAAGATGGGGGAGGTACAGCTACATAGAAGCCCATCTGAAAAAGATTTGGCATTCTGGTGGGTCACAAGATTAATGATTCAACAATGTAATATGAAGAAAACCAATATTAAGGCCTTGCTTAGCCACGAGAATGTATGCTTAAGGACATGGACTGGCTATTTTATGTACTTCTATTTCCTAAGCTTAACACCATGGCTTGAAACTCAATGAGCTTAGTTTAATATTTTTAAAAATTCATTTCAAATACAGAGGGATTTACAAGTTAGCTCAGTCATAAAAATTAAAGCACAACGTGCTCCTAAAACTAATAAGCCAGTCAACTGGAATCATTTGGGAGGGCTGAGCTTTTCATGTCATTCACCATCACTGAATATGGGAGGTGCATTTTAAAAGCCAATATAAAAGGAGAAATGGTTCATTTCTAAATGGTCACTCTAAACTCTTCAGTGAGCACACAGTTTAAAATGGAACCACTATGAACCTGAGCAACAACTTTGAATGGAAGTGGTATCAGAATAGTTGTCGTGTTTTCATGTCCTTCCTTTGGTGTCAATATTAACAAATTATTCAAATGGGCAAATGGCAGTAGAAAATTTGGAAAGAAAGTCAAGTCACATAAAGAATTAAGTACCAACTATGTGCCAGGCATGGTGCCTTTAAGCATGGACATAAAAAGGCAAAAAACAGTCCCTGTTGTCATGGAGCTCACAGTTTAATGGGTGAGATAAAGAGGAGACAATCTCAGATGCAAGGTATTAACATTTAAAGAGATCAGACATGGTTTCTTGCAGAAGTCAGAATTTTTAACTGGCCTCTAAAGGAAGTCAGGGAATTAAGAAGGCAGATAAGGAGTCAGTAAAAATGCACAGTTGGGAGAGTGTTTTGTCCAAGGAACATCAAGAAGGCCAATGTTACTGGATCACAAATGACCTGGAAAGAGTAAAGTATGATAAGACTGTGAAGGCTAGAAAGAGCTTTAAAAGCCAAACAAATGCAATTTTACTTTTGACTCTGGAGATATGGAGTCACTGGAGTTTACTGAAAAGCATGAGTCAGGGGACAGTGACACAGTCAGACCTATGCTTTAGGAAGACCAATTTGAAAGCTGGGTAGAAGGAAGACCTGGAGTGAGAAAAGACTTCAAGCAAAGAGACCAGCTAAAGAGCTACTGCAACAGTCTTTGAGGTGATAAGGTCCTATACCAGGGTGGGTGGAGTGTCAAAAGGACAGAAGGGAGAATATATACAAAGAGATGAATCCACTGAATACACATATGCAACAGCTAAATAACTTATCTCACTTCCAAACAAGGATTTAAGAAAACCTTTCCCTCTAACTTGCTTAAAAAAATCCAAACAAAACAACTTTTTTATTAGACTCAAGGCATAAGATTCCCTGATAAAGTCAAATGTACTGGGTCCCTCCCCTCTCAGTAAGCCTCTTAACAGAGTGATTTGTATTTTAACATCTTCAGTCACTAAATGTTTTCTTTACTCACTTTCCGTAATATTCAATATTTTATAACCTCTTGCAGCAGCCCAATTTTTAGCATACATGGCACAAATTAACATCTCTACCAAAAGGATTACTGGGAAAACAATTTAAAGACTAAATGAAAATCTTTCAGTTTTCTTCATTTCTTAGCCATGAGTATGGTCTAGAAATCAGGCCCAAGCAAACCTGATGACCCCAGGGCCTTTCTATACTAACTGGATAACCTCAAAACACCTTCGTTGTCTAGGCAAAGATCTAACCATGCTTTCTTCAGTGCCTAGCTATCTTCTCAGAAAGTAGCCTTTCTGTTGTATGTGAAAGGCCCTCCCATTTAAAATTTAATCTTTACAATAAAGCGAAGCATCACCCTATTAATCTGCCTGCCATATAACTTTTTTTTCCACATGCCAAAAGTGACACATTCATATAATTTCTATTTTTAAAACGTATTCCCTGAAAATAGCCCACTGTAATCTGGGCCTGAGGTCCTTGCTGCAAGACTATAGTGTAGGTAAGATTATATCATGCTAAAGTCCTCCTGCTGCTTCTAGGAAAAAAAAAAAAACATCCTGGGAATGGTATAAGATATGACTGCATTAGATTCAAATAGCAAACCCTGCATAATAGCTGAATGAAGATACAGTGAAATTTAAGTGTATCACCATTAACACTAATGTGATAAGTGGGCCACACTACAGAAAGTAATAATTAGTTTACATACCCTTCCCATTTCAAATTCTCGACAAGCCATTACAATGATCTTAAAAAAAAAAGAATATATATATGTCAATTAAAAGCACAATTTTACACATATAGAAAAGCATAAATTTGGGACATTTTCTTCTCCCTCTGCAAATATTCAACTGATATATTTAAATATGCACAGATTACTAAATTCAATTTTATAAGAAAACTATCAAAATCATACCTTAGTAACAATTCCATTTATTTTAATATCTTGGAACAGATTAAAATACTCTAAATAGCCATTCCATTTATTAGTGATACAGGAAAAACTGATTTCTTCTAAAACATAAACTATGAAAATAAGTCTTAAACTGCTAACTAATCTAAAACTGTTACTAGAAACAAATGCACCAAGAGATGTGTGAGGAATATAGTAAAGTTAGCTACAGATCAAAACAGCAATAATAAACTGCAGTTTTATCTAACTTTAATGTAATTTTTAAGAATTCTTTCTGATTTTTTACACTATTCTAAAATAATGCTTTTAAATCCAAGCACCAGCAATATTAAATATTTTCAATAATTTCCACAGAATTTTCTAAAATTAGAAAGTATGATATAATTACATTTCTTACATTATTAAATTCTTTCCTATGAAGAACATGAAAAGAAAAAAAATAATAATGACTAGAAATATCTCAAATTTCAGCGAGCATTAGGAAAATAAATGAAGCTTGAAATGTCTTAATAAACCTGTTATTTAAAGTCAAATTTTAATATAATATAGCAAAAGTACACTTGAATAAGAAAAAAATCAACTACAATCTCTACATTTGGAGAAACATGATAATCACAAAAAGGTATCTCTGTGGTCTTAGTTTCACATAAATCTCACCATTAATTATTATAACAGATTAGGAAACAAATTACTTACTACAACATTGTATTCCCATATCATCCTCCAAAAATCTATAACTGTATTTGCTAATGGTCCTTGGGTTGCAACATAGGCTTTTGGCCCATAGACTCCCTAAAAAAAGTAAAAAGCAAAATTCACATGCAAAGGAATATTCATTTCTAGATGTCAAAAATGACTCCCACTTCTCTTGTAATATATTTCCAAAATGTTTTCTCATGCTGACAGCATATCATCCTTCTAAAACATGTTATTAAACATTCATCTAACAGATAACAGAACCTCAAAGTTCATGCAAACATCACTCTCGTTTTATATGAGGGTCAAGAGGCGTGGCATGATAAAACAACTTTTATAACATGGGAGTGAATGGTCCACTAGATGGCCTCTAAGATCTTCTCCACATCAACACAATTCTTACTCATTTTAGCCCTTCTCTCAAGTTAGAGGAATCAACAAAGAATATGATAAAAGCAAAGGTGGACCAACTGACAAACAATATTTTTATGTTCAACTTCGAACAGAGTACATTTTTAATATGCCAGAAGTTATTTAAAAAACTAATTTTATATATGCTGATAACAAGAACATGTAATGAAAAGAAAGTTTCCAAATCAAAACAGAATCCAACCCATCACTAAAATTTTTTTAAATTACTTACCATTTTAAATTAAGGTTTCCAGGTTAAGCCCTAAAATTTCATCTTAAAAGAATTCCAACCGAAAATAAAATGTTACTTGAAGTATTTTATATATTGATTTAAAGAATACTAGCATTTATAAATGATATAAAATACAAAATAGAGAAATGAAGATAAAACTATTTTGACCAAATGAAGTTTTCTGCCCAGACCTGAAATTTCATTAATGTAGGGAACTACTGATGAGGAAACTCCTTTTATCAATGTAGATCAGCAACTACTTGCTGCTACAGCTTCTTCCAGAGGTTAAAAGGATTTGGTACTGAGTCACAGGGATAGTTATGTGTCAGAAGTAAGACTTAAACTCACCTTTGGAGTCTGACTCCAAAACTGGCTACTATGCAATACTTCCTCTCTTTAAAAGAGCCTGCAGTTCAGATAGTCACCATAAACCAAAATAATTTTTCAAGCAGGCATATCTGATTATACTAAACAAAGTCAGTAATTCAAAAAAGCTCTAATTGCTTCTGTTATCTACCCCACAGGGTTCAGAAGATCAAACCAAAATACATGTGAAAGTGCTCTGCAAACCTTAAAGTGCAATGTAAATACAAGATATTATTATGTGTTAAAGCATACCTTAATAAAATTCGCATTGATGTAGTCTGAATCTTGGGAAGGAGTCTTTAGAGTCAGCTTAACTCGGCTGTGATCAACTATAAAAGAAAAGATTCCAGTAAATTACTTCCCATTTTACCTGGCAGCATTTTTGCAAACACAATTTGACCAAAATAAATTAAACAACTACATTAAAAACTAAGTCAAACAACAATGTAGCTATTCCCAGAATAATGGAATGATGAAAATGGGAATCCTGAAAAATACCATATTCCCAAAATGCTTATTGGTAAGAAAATGAAATAATTTAACAATCCAAATCACCCTGTTTTTTATAACATACCACTTAAATATTTTTAGTTAATGGAACCAAAAATCTAATAAATTATAGTAAGATAAAATAAACCAGGAGGCAGTTAGGTGGGTTGAAAAAGCTGTGAAATGAACTGGAGAAGGAAATGCCAAACCACTCCAATACCTTTGCCAAGAAAACCCCAAATGGGGCCACAAAGAGTTGGACACAACTGAAATGAATGAACAACAGATAAACCACACTTATGGTAGGAACTCCACTACTATTATATTAAAGGTGACTGTCAGCACATGCTTTATTTCAGTTTGGCCTAATTAGCTAATAACATCTACTGATAGAGTGCTCTAATGCCTAAAAGGTTGTTTGAGATGGGAAAAATATAAATTTCAATTATTACTTCAACTTCTCCATGGTGGTGAATAGGATGTGGCAAACAGAAGACAAAAAAGATGGCCCTCCTCATTTATACAAAGTGCAACTCTACACTGGTAACGTAGCATCTGGTTAGAAGTTAGCCTGTAGTACTATCATCATATAAATTAACGGCAAATTATTATTTCATTCACAACCACAAATAAAGTTTTATCATTCTTTCTTACACAATGGCAGTAAGACACACCAGGGATAGAAAAATGTTAGGGACAGAAAGTTTACATGATGTTAGTGGGTTCTTTAGGATAATATGTTGCAAAAACTTTTCTGTGACCTGAACCTGCAATTAAAAAAGTACAATTTCACTGGGAAAATTCCACTAAAATTTTTATCTAGTGATTTCTGGAAAAGGAAAATGCAAAGTGCATGAAAGGTATGCTGACAAATAGAATGAAAAGATCTGAAAAGAAATATAATTTTTAAATCAATCATTTCATCTCCTCTACTGTTCTCAGGAAGGTTACATTTCAAGAAAGATCAATCTTCAGCTATTTCTCCATTAATTTCTTTGTTCATCTACCTCCGATAATGCCTCACCATTTTTATTTAAATGACTATCAAATAAATGTAACATCTTTCTTCTATTTCCCCCTTCAAGAGCCATAACTACACTTAATCTATTAACTATGAAAACTGACAAAATGTTGTGAATCTAGTAATGAATTATTCAGTTACTTCAGAGTTTACCCTTTATACCTTCAAGTGTAACTGCCTGCAAGGGCGCCATTAGCTATTTTCTTCATTATATACTACATTAGCTCTGCAATCAAATCAAGAGCACGGCACAGGTTAAGTTTTTTCACCTATTTATATCATCCCTCAGCCCTTGCACAGTGTCCATTATATCAAGGAGACAAGAGAAAAACAGCTGGTTTTCAGTGTCTTTGGGGTCCCTTCCATATTATTCCCCACATTTTCACATTCCCTCCTCTGAAGCATCCTATATATTTCGTTCTTATGCTTTCTCAGATTATTTGGATGACTAGACAAATGGTCAAAGTACAGAGTAAGAATACTTTTGTTTTTGAGGGCACAAAGATATTTTTATCAACAACACAGATAAAGACATTTATCAGATTTTCAAGGGACACAATTTAGGCATAGAAGTAAAATAAAGATTTTGAGCTCACCCTATTCATCTGTGAAATGAGGATAAAATTAGGAGACTGCATCTCATAATGTGAAAAAATCACTTTATAAACTATAAAAGCAGAGCTATGTAAACATATTATCAAGACAAGCTTGATTTTAATCTGTCATTTCATTAATTTCTAAGAAAGCTGCCTGATCACTAAGAGATTAGTTGGCTTTTATAAAGGTTACACACAACCAGTACGTATCAGAAGTAGAACTTGAACTCAGAGTCTTCTTAACTTTGAGGAAGATTATTCAATGCCATAATGCCTCAAGATGAAAAATATAATGCCCTGCATAGAGGTTTCATAAAGGCTTAAAAAACAAACTATATAAATATAACAACAGGAGATATGACTTGAGTTCACATGAAAATCATTTGGCTGACCGACAAGATTCATGAGTCAATAGAGTATGATGTAGCTGTTCAAAAAATATTAATGCCAAGTATAATCAGAATGTTAGTCCCATAAAACTAGCCACATATCCTGGATTATATAAATTAAGGCTGTTAGTTTTAACATGAGTAATGACAGCCAAGGGTAGTGTTCAGTGGAGTGATAAGGATAGCAAATAAAATGCGCAACCTAATATTCTACCAACATGAACTATTTAGCCAGGAGAAAAGATGACTTAGAGGTCACATTACTTGAATTTTCTTTAAACAATTAGACAAGTATTCTGCCAAACATGCCAATTTATGTGGCTCTATAAGGGTGATATATATATATACACACACATACACTAGTTACTATAAGGCATATCCCTGCTATATATAAGGAAGAGCTTTTTCCCCCCTAACAATTGAGGGGTCTAATTAGTTCCTTTTTACTCTAAGTGTTAGGCATCGATAAAGACAGACAAACAGATATATCTACCTACATAAAATCAAGAGACTTTCTAGGAGGGAATTTCCAGTTTCAGTGTGAAATTAAACTAGATAAATGAGCTTATATTCTATCAATGGAAAACATACGTAAGAACAAAATGTATACAAGTTAAATAGGATGGGGGCAATGGAAAACATACGTAAGAACAAAATGTATACAAGTTAAATAGGATGGGGGTGGTGGGGGGAACAGCAGGGAAGGGGCCAGAGAAAGTAGCAATTGTGAAGATGAGGAAGGTTCTCATGTAAGAAGATGGTAAATGACTTGAGTTTGAAAAAATCTAGGGATTCTATGATGTAAGTAGTGAATATATTCTAGTCATGCAGGACAAAATGGGGGGAGGGGAAGGGGGAGGCCATGAGGTAAAGGAGGGAGACCAAGAGGGAGCAAACATTGACACTAATATGGTTGGACCACTGATTGCTTTTTTTTTTTGGCTTGGTTTGGTTTGGATTTTTGGAGGAGGAAGACAGGGCAATTGGGGTTAAGTTACTTACCCATAGTCACGTAGCAAGTAAGTGTTTTTTCATGTGTCCCTTCCCCTTCCCCAACATGACTAAGGTGGAAATCAGATTTGCATGATTTCATGTGTATAACAAGGCAGCTAGATGGCACAGTGGATGGAGTGCTAGTCCTGGAGTATAGAAGACTCATTTTCCTGAGTTCAAATCTGACCCCAGATGCTTACTAAGTGTGTAACAATGTGCCAGTCACTTAACCCTGTTTGCCTGAGTTTCCTCATCTTTGTAAAATGAACTGGAGGAGGAAATAGCAAACCACTCCAGTATCTTTGCCTATTAAAACTCAAATAAAGTCATGAAGAGTTGGACACAACTGAAAAACTGAAAAATATGTATAATCAACATTTTTTTCTTGTCTTCTCAATGGGAAAGGGAAGGAGTGAAGGGAGAGAAAATTAAAAATCTCCCCACCAAATAACACACAGATGACATTTTTGAAATTACATATTACTATTGATTTTGGAGGACAGTTCATGATGTCAGATTGATTTTCAGGAAAAACAAGGCAACATATTCCTACAAACTATATATTGAAAAAACAACAACTGGGGAAAATTTATATTGTGCAGTCATTTCAGTGGTATCCAACTCTTCATGACCCCATTTGGGGTTTTCTTGACAGAAATACATACTGGGATATTTTGCCACTTCCTTCACCAACTCATTTTATAAATATTAAACTGAGGAAAATAGTGTTGTTACTTGTCCAGGGTTACACAGCTAGTAAGTGTTTGTGGCCAGATTTGAATTCGTGAAGATGAGTCTTCCTGACCCACTGCACACCTAACTTCCCAAATGGAAAATACATTTCTCCTCAAATATCATTTTTAAGAGTTCGTATTTAGGGGTGGTTAGGTGGCACAGTGAATAAAGTGCCGGCCCCAGAGTCAGGAGAACCTGGGTTCAGATCTGGCCTCAGACACTTAACACACACACACGCACACACAAATAAAACCTAGCCGTGTAACCTTGGGCAAGTTACTTAACCCCAATTGCCCTCCAAAAGGCAAAAAAAAAAAAAAAAAAGTTCATATTTAGAAAACCTGCTAAAATTATTTTCACCACTAGATGGCAATAATGTGTTGTTGGTAAGGCAAAAGACTAATTCTATTTATTATTTTTTGGAACCTGCTGGAAAATGCCAAATGCTCTAAACCAAATATACAGGTCTTTATCAGCCCTGGTCAAGATAAGAAAAATGTATAGTGACAAAATAGAGACTGACTATATATACCTTCACTTCAAACTAATCATGTCTACTAGCTGATTGTTAAAACAAGCAAACCAATAAGGGCCCAAGAGCTTTAAGGAATATGGACCCTCAGAAAGTACCTACAAATAAGAGTGTGAGTTGGGAGACCCAAGGAGGGGAGAGGGGAATAGGGGTTAATGTCATAACATTAATGATGTTATTAAACATTATAATCTGTACCTTTCTAATGATCTGAATCACTAGAATTCAGCAGAAACAAAGTATATTGTATTGCTATATAAAACACTGTAGTTGATTCCTGTGACAGTTTTGCAGATTCACTATCTTTTTTTATCTTTATCTCTCCTTTACAAATTAATCCTTACAGACATAAATTAGCACTTCATCCACCAATATAACATAGACTATCTGATGCTGAAGATATTCATTCAGACTTAAAAGTGACCTTTTAATGGGTTTTAACCCCAACTCCCCCCATAAAATGCAGGAATCTGCAAAAATATTCTCCTGTTCACAGAATATGTAAATCTAAACTATTTCCTCTCAAATTTCCAATTGTTAAAGGAAAAAGATCAACAATCTGAACAAAAGGCTATATCCAACCTAAGGAAAAGGAAGTCCTGATAGAGTGGGATCACTAACACATTTAGAATATTACAAGGTTAAATACTGACATTCCCAAATTTAGCAAAGAGGAATGATGGAAACAAAACGTTGCTTTATATCTTCTAATTGCTGTGTGTGTGTGTGTGTGTGTGTGTGTGAGATCTCTGTGAGAAAGGAAGTTTGGGGCTATAAGTAATATAAGCTAGATCCAAAGAGTTTTTGTTTAGGAACTGTCACAGGAATCATTTGCAGTGTGTTTTATGTGCCTATACAATATACTTTGCCTTGGCTAAATTCTAGTGATTCAAATCATTAGAAGGGTACAGATTACAGTGCTTAATAAAATCATTAAACCATGAAAAACAACACTATCAGTAACTCACTATCTGGCAAACAGAAAATTCTAACAAAAAAGACAATAGAAAAAAAACCCCAAAGTATTGCATTTCTTTTAGTTCCCCAGCCCTCAGTCTAACTCCTATTTCTTTTTTATTCTAGACATAAATGTTTATTTGCATGATTGTATTAGATGTTACATGGAAAATACCACAATCAAAAAATGAATGAAGTGAATCTGATACAGCATAGTGGACAAAGCAAAGAAATTGTAATCAAGAAGATGTGGGTTGAAATTACAGCACTCATTTACTGGTGCTTAGTATAGTGCCTGGCATATAATAGGCGCTTAATCAATGTTAATTGGATGGTCATAGGTAAATCACTTGATTTTTATCTCACAGAGTTACTGTGAGGCTCAAATAAAATACATAAATTGCTTTTCAAACTTTAAATCACTGTCAGTTATGCCAAATTACAAATTTGTTTCCAAATTCATTATAAAAAATAGACAAATGTTACGAAAAATAGTATGCCACCAGAGAGTTTGCTTTTCATAATGAGTTCCAAGGTTTTCTTGAAAGTTGAAAATCAATTTAAACAATCTGGTCATATCACTTAAAAAGTACTATTTCCAAAAAAGTACTATTTCCAAATACTGATTGTGTAATGCATTGAAGAAGTTAAAAGTAATGTGATATACACTTATTAAGTATCCATTATTCAAGTATAGTAAAGTAGCTGTGGTATAGTGGAGAAAAAAGTGCCTTAAGGAAAGTCTTGATTCAAGTCTTTGCACTAGTTGAGTAAACTTCCTTATTGGTAGCACCTTACAACAACGAAATCGGAAGTATGGTCTAAAAAAATGAGAATTTTTAGGTACACTTAGTGAACATAAATTTCTTATTTTTATGGCTTGTTTCATTCATATTAATAATCAGAAGGTTAAACAATGTTCTATTGTGAAATCTTTCAAGGAACCTTGTATAATTATGATACATTCACAGAAGGCATGTTTTTAAAAGGTCAACAAACCCTTATGCATTATGCTCTTCCAAACCAAATACTTCTTTTAAACATCAAACTTGAAATAATGTGTGTCAGATAGCATTAGTGGCAAAGTCTAAATCAATGAAGGATTCCTTATAAATGAAGAGGGCCTCCAAATCACAAAAATATAGATTAGAACTGAATTTAGAATAGAATGTTGATGTTGTCTAGTCCAATGTCAGAATTATATAGTTGAGCAAAATGATGCCCAGAGATGAAAGAGACTTGTCCAAATTTATACAAGTGGCAGATGGAATTTGAACCAAGATCCTAAACTGTAATTCCAGTAATTCCTTCCACTGCATCATAAAGATCTGCTACTTTTTTGCTGACCTTTTGCTAACTGCATCAAGCCTTACCTAAATAAGATCCACAAACTGTAAACACCGAGTAGATGAAGAATTTTTAATATCCAAATTGACATAAAGTTCTAAGTATAACTCACAGCAATGATCAATGATCAAGCAGCACTTATATCTGATGATGAACTGAGTCCAGAATCAATCAAGTAACTTTGTTCAATACAGTAGGCTTTACTGACTTTGGAAAACTAAGCAATATCATAACCCTTTAAGTTTCCCTTTGCACAAAGTTCCTTTAAAAAAAAAATTATTGGGAGGTGGAGCCAAGATGGCAGTGTAAAAGCAAGAAAACTCTGAATGCCCCCTCCATAACTACCTCAAATACCTATAAAAATGACTCTAAACAAACTAGGGCTACAGAACCCACAAAGTGACAGAAACAAACCTCCCCCTGAAGATAGCCAGGCAGGCCTGCAGGAAGGGTCTACCACAGAAAGCTGGGAGCCAAGCCCAGCCCTGCCCCACTTGAGCCTGTGATTTTAGCCTCAGGGTGGTCATGACCAGCCCCAGCTGGAAGGACTTCAGGAAAGTGGATCACCAGCAGCTGTGGTGGTTTCCAGAATTATCAACCCATAAATGCCAAAGACAAAGTGAGAGTTCAGTGTGAACTTTGTGGGAACAGCGGGTCCAGGAGTACAGTCCAGCTCTGCCCCCCAGAGGGAAAAGCAACTGAGGCACCATGGACACCGCGTGGTTGCTTCGGAGCTCCTGGCAAGCAGATTGTAAGGGGACCAAGCAACCAGTCTGAGGGGTAAGTGCTCTTGCTTTAACCTGCTTGGATCTGCATTGCAGTATAGGGTGGAGGTCCTGGGGTGCGTGACCAATGTGCCAGAGCCAGTGGAGGCTTCTGAAAGGGCACCCAACTTATAGCTCCTGCAAAAACCCCAGCGATTTGGGACAAAGCTCTCCTATCTGGAAGCAAAGTTCTACTATGGCAAAAAGCTCAAAAGTCAAATAACTGAGTGGCAACATGAGCAAGCAAAGGAAGGAAGCAGAGCAAGCACAGCAATCCAACTTTGGATTCCTTTTTGGGGGACAAAAAGGCTCAAAGCATGGAATGGCAGGAAGACAACTAAGTCAGAACTCCTACACCAAAAGCTTCCAAGAAAATATCAACTGGTTACAGGCCATAGAGGAGTTTAAGAAGGATTTTGAAAACCAGAGAAGTGGAGGAAAAATTGGGAGGAGAAATGAGAATAATGTAAGAAAATCAGGAAAAGAGAGTCAACAACCTGACTGAAGAAAATAATACCTTAAAAAAACAGACTAACTCAAATGGCAAAAGAAGCTCAAAAAGCCAATGAGGATAAGAATGCCTTAAAAAAAAATTAGCCATCTTTTTGGTGATGCTGTATGGATATAAGTGATGGTCTCTGAGTAATTCAAGTTGAAGGTCACCCAACATAAAGGCATATGGTATGTGTGAAAAGACAGAGCATATTATCAATAGTTTGTGTGCTGCACCACTATTCCTTTAGTGTTAAAGGGTCTAGAGGGAGGTATCCAGCATAACGGACAGACCCTCCATGAAGGTTTTACAGGAGACCATCAAAAAGAGTGGAACAGGATGAAAAGGTGTGGGCAAGGCTTCCATTCTCATTATTAGAGCAAGTACCCTCACTGATGATATGAAATCTAATATTAAGTATATGCAAAGTGTGTGCTAGGTCCTAAAGAGATACACAGAGAAAAGACAATTCCTGCAATAAATATGCTTATAACTCTATATCATAGATGAATTTTGTATATTCATCTATGATATGGAGTTATAAGCACCTTTAGTGCATAATCATGAATATAAAATAAATATTTTTTTAAATATTTAAATTTTTAAAAAATATTTTTAAATATTTAAACACAAGAAAGATACCAATGATATACTGAGACTTTTTAAGGACAGATAAATTCTGAGTGAAGAGTACAGAAAAGGACAATTAATTGTAATATTAATAATAGCTAAAATTTATGTAGTACTTTATAAATATTACCTCTTTTGATCCTAAAATCCTGAAAGTAGGTGCTATTAGTATTCCCATTTTCAGATGTAAAAAATGAGGTTACTGACTGGCCAAAGATCAGAGAACTACTCAACAACTGAGACAGGATTCAAATTAAGTCTCTCAACTCCCAAGGTCAGCACTTTGTCTACTCTGCCATAATCTCCCAATGATTTCAACCATGGTAATAAAGAATTGGGACATTTCTTGATTAGGAACAAATGGATAGAGGCCAAAACTATGAGATACAGTTTACAGAAACTCAGTCTTTTAGTTTGTCTAAAGTGAATGCTTTATTCAGGTGAGTAAAAAGAAGTTATACAAGTAGATTGGTACCAGAGTTTGGAAAGCCTTGAATTCCAGGCAATGGAATCTGGATTTCATTAGGCAAGAAGAAAGTTTTTTGTCAATAGACTAATCTTTCTTATCCATATATATGTCATTTTAGAAGTGACTGGAAAAACGAACGGGAAAGGAGAAAGAGAAAGTGATGAGAATGAGCTATGAGGCTACTACAAATAATCCAATCAAGACAGGATCTGGACTGGGGAAGCAGGAAAGAACAAAGAGAATGACAAGCTTTGGGTCACAGGTAAATGGCAGAAAGGTGGTGCAATTAAGAGGAATAGATTCAATAGAGGCATAATTTTAAGTATGGTAAAGAAAATTCATTTTTCTGTGCATTAAACCCTTTTTCTAAAAACCCTTTCTTCCCACAACTGCCTGAGCAGCAGTTCTTAATGTGGGGCTCCTTGAACTTTAAAAAAATAAATTCTGATATTCTCTTAACTACTTCAATATAATTGCTTTCCTTTATAATTCTATGTATTTTATTTAATGCACTTAACATTATTCTGGGAAAGCGTCCATATATCTCAGACAGCTAAAGGTATCTATGACAGAAAAAAGTTTTAAGAATCCCTGACCTACAGAGAGGCTCACTGGCTTTCTAATCATCAATATCTATTCCTCTCTAAAAGATAAAAACATTGTCCATCTCCTTTTATTACTATAGAATGATCTTATAGGGTTATTAATAAGAACTAGGAGTAATTAGGTTACAGATATTGAATATATCTCAGCATGAATGACTAAGAAAACTGTATAAACAATTCTACTTTTAAAAACACCTTGTGGTCTTTCAGAACGCTTAAAAATTCAATGAGATAAGCATTCTATCCTAATAGACAGAATGGATAGTAGGTCCCCATAAATAAAATTAACCAAAATTGTTCAGAAAAGCTACATATACAGGCAGGAGCTAAGATGGAGTAAAAGCAGGAATCTGTCTAAGCTCCGGCTCCAACCACTTCAATACCTGTAAAATATGACTGAACAAATCTTAGAGCTACAGAATCCACAAAGTGACAGAGAGAAACAAATCTCCCGCTGAAGGCAGCCCAGCAGGCCAACAGGAAGGGTCTATCACACCAAGGTGGGAGCTAAGCACAGTCCCACTTGAGCCACCCAGGCCCAGACCCTGGGTGGCCCTGACCAGCAGCCCAGAACAACCAGAGCAGACTTCAGGAGGGTGAATCACCAGCAGCTGTGGCAGTTTCCAGACTTCTGAACCCATAAACACCAAACAGAAAGAAAAAGGCCAGTGGGAAACTCTGTTGGAACTGAGTGACAGAAGAGCACAGTCCAGCCCCTTCCCCCAGGGAGGTGGTGGAGGTGTGGTGGCTGCAGCTGCTGGCGGATGGCTGCCTCCAGTCCTCCCTGACTGCAGATCGTTGGTGGACCAAGTGACCACTCAGAGGATAATCACTCTTCCTCTGACCTGCTTGAATCTGGATCGTGGTCTTGGGTGGTGATCCTGGAGTATGTGACCAGTGTGCCAGAGCTTGTCAGAGCTCTGACAACATCTGTGAAAACCCTAGCAATTTGGGACACAGCTCTCTCCATTCTGGAAGCAGAACTCTACCATGGCAAAGAGCTCAAAAATCAAGTAATTGATTGGCAAGATGAGCAAGCAGAGGAAAGCACAATCAGACCATAGGATTCTTTTTGGGGGACAAAAAGGATAAAGACATGGAATCAGAAGAAGTCAAAGAACTCAAAACTCCTGCATCAAAAGCTTCCAAGAAAAAATATGAATTGGTTAGAGGTCATGGAGGAGCTCAAAAAGGATTTTGAAAATCAAGTACAAGAAGTGGAGGAAAAAATGGGAAGAAAAATGAGAACGATGCAAGAAAATCATGAAAAGTGAGTCAACAACCTGCTAAAGGAGACCCAAAAAAATACTGAAGAAAATAACACCTTCAAAAATAGACTAACTCAAATGACAAGAGACCCAAAAAAGCCAATGAGGAGAAGAATGCCTTAAAAAGTTAAACTGCCCAGATGGAAAAGGAATTTCAAAAACTCACTGAAGAGAATAATTCTTCAAAATTAGACTGGAGCAAATGAAAGCTAAATAACTTTATGAGAAATCAAGATACTATAAAACAGACCCAAACAAATGAAAAAATAGAAGGCAGTATGAAATATATCTCACTGGAAAAACCACTGACCTAGAAAATAGATCAAGGAGAGATAATTTAAAAATTATTGGACTACCTGAAAGCCATGATCAAAAAAAGAACCTAGAAATCATCCTTCAAGAAATTCTCAAGGAAAACTGAACTGATATTCTAGAACTGAGGGCAAAATAGAAATGGAAAGAATTTACCAATTGCCTCTTGAAAAAGATCCCAAAAAGAAAACTCCTAGGAATATCATAGTCAAATTTCGGAGTTCCCAGGCCAAGGAGAAAATATTACAAGCTGTCAGGATGAAACAATTTGAGTACTGTAGAAACACAATCAGGATAACTAACACAAGAGTCAGCACCTTCTACACTAAGGGATCAAAGGACTCAGAATATGATATTCCAGAGGTCAAAGGAACTAGGATTAAAACTAAGAATCACCTACCCAGCAAAACTGAGTTATAATGCTTCAGGAGAAAATATAGTCATTCAATGAAATAGACGGCTTCCAAGTATTCCTGATGAAAAAACCAGAGCTGAACAGAAAATTGTGACTTTCAAATATAAGAGAAGCATGAGAAGGTAAACAGGAAAAAGAAATCATATGGAACTTATTGAAGTTGAACTATTGACATTCCTACATGGAAAAATGATAATTGTAACTCATGAAACTTTTATCACTATGAGGATAGTTGAAGAGAATATATATGTGTGTATATATCTATATCTAAATCTGTATTATAGATATAGATACACACATATATACACACATATGTGTGTATGTATAGGAGGGTGCATGTATGTAAATACATGTGTGAGTGTGTGTATATATATTTGTACATGTATACATAGAGGGCACAGCATCAGTTGAATAGGAAGAGATGATATCTAAAAAATAAAATTAAGAAGTGAGAGAATACAATGAGAAAAGGAGAAAGGGAGAGATAGAATGGGGTAAATTATCTCATACAAAAGGGGCAAGAGAAAACTGTTACAATGGAGGGGAAGAGCATAAAGGTGAAAGGGAATGGGTCAACCTTGCTTTCATTGAATTTGGCTTAAGGAGGGAATAACATACACTCATTTGGGTATCTTACCATACAGGAAAGTAGGGAGGAGGAGATAAGAACGGGGGATGACAGAAGGGAAGGCAGATTGGGGGAGAGGGTAGTTAGAAGCACACACTTTTGAAAAGGGACAGGGTCAAGTAGAAAACAGAATAAGTGGGAGGCGGGGTAGAATAGAGGGAAATATAACCTTTCACAATATAACTACTATGGAAACATTTTGCGTAACTTCACATGTACAACCTATACTGAATTGCTTATCTTCCCGGTGGTGGTGGGTGAGGAAGGAAGAAAGGAAAGAAAGAATTTGAAAATCAAAGTTTTAAAAACAAATGTTAAAAAAAAATTTTTTTACATGCAACTGGGAAATAAGATATACAGGTAATGGGGTACAGAAATCCTTCTGCCCTACTAGAAAATTGGTGGGGGGCAGGGGGGAAGGATATAAGACAGAGCAGATTGGGGGAAGGGGTATTCAGTATGCTTTCTGTCTTGGGGTGGGGGTAGAGGAAAGATGGGGAGAAAATTTGTAACTCAAAATCTTGTGGATAAAAATTTTTTTAAAAATACATTTTCATTGAAGAAAAAAAAAAGCTATATATACATACAAATGGGGTTAATACCAAGGTTGCACTATACTCTAGATTTCAGCTATTTCCCCCCACTTTTTAATCTGCTCACATTATCTAATATGTATGCATCCATAAGTCCATGGCTATGTGCCCCTGCAAGGTATTTGCCATCCATTCTATTTTTTTATATCTAGTTTAAAAGACAAAAAACTAAAACTAAAAAAACCCAGATAAATCCTTGAAATACTTCAATCTACTTGATCCTAGACCATCCTACTGGAAGAGTAAAAAAATTGAAAAAGTCAGACAAACTTTTTTTTTACGAGAACTGTTGGCTTTGGCATGGGATAATCATGTAAGCAAACTGCTTCTCCCAATACAGATCAGCAACCCGCCCAGCAATTATTTATTGTTATTTTACTATAATAAAATAAATTTATTATTATGTTGTTGTTGATTAGTTAAGTGAGGTGCCAATGGTCACACAGCTAGTATATGTCAGATGTAGAGTTTGAAACCAATTTCCTAGCTGAGAGGTCAACCCTCTATTCTCCGTGCCAAACTATAAATTGTACTTACTCTAGGTAAATTGTTTCCTAGTTCTTAGATATCATTCTAGTGGTAAGTATGAGTAAGAATTGACTACAGTATTTCAACCAAGAAACTTAATAAAAAACTGAAATTCCATGCATATTATACCAAATTATGGCTATACTACATAACCTGCTCTCCATTATTCAAGCCTACAAAGAGAAAATAGAAAATAATTTTAAAATCTTTTCTATTTGGCTTTGGAGGGTAGGTTCAAAGATCTACTGTAAAATATATTCAGAAATGTTTCTACTCTCAAACCTCTTGCTACTTCAACTTAACAATGAAGACTAAAATACAGTTGATAATACGAAGTAGTGGCAATCTTGAAGACACCATGAATAAGAAAAAATAAACCAATAATTTGCAAAAGACTACCCTGCAAAATAAGGAAAATACCTACTATTTTCCACATCTCCAAAGTTTATTTTTGAAAATTTGTAAATATACTTTGCTTCTCTAACTGAAGGGCCTCTAAAGAATTTCACAAAAGAATTTTCCCACCAAAACTTTGGTTTTTGGCTTTTTAAAAATTTAGTACCAGGCCAAAGAAAAAGGAACCTGTATGTACAAAAATATTCATAATAGTTCTTTTTCTGGTGGTGGTAAAGAATAGGAAATTTAGGAGATGTCCATCAACTGAGGAATGGCTGATCATGTTATGATATATGACTGTAATGGAACAGCATTGTGCTTTAAGACATGATGAGCAATATGGTCTCAGAAAAACCTGGAAGACTTACATGAACTGATACAAAGCAAAATGAGTAGAACTAAGAGAACACTGTACATAGTAACAGCAATATTGGAATGATAATCACTTGTGAAAGACTTAGTTACTCTGATCAAGACAATGATCCATGACAATTCCAAAGGACCCACAATAAAAATTGCAATCCAACTCCAAAGAGAAGTGATGAACTCTGATTGGAGAATTTTTTCACTTTCTCAATGTCTTGATTTTTATTGCTTGGTTTTTTGTTTGTTTTTTTTACAACATGACTAATGTGGAAAAATGTTTTGCATGACTTCACATGTATAACTGATATACTGTTTGCCTTCTCATGGGGGGGATAGGAGAGAATTTAGAAATTAAAATTAAGAAATTAATGTCAAAATACATAAACTTTAAAAGAAATTTATTATTAGACAAAAATTATTTTGTAAACAAAGACTAAAGAATAAATGTTAAAAGCATATTAAAAAACTTAAGCAACATTTCAATTTGGATGGAACTGTCCTAACACTGTACTTCTTTTTTAAATTTTTTAAGCTTTATTAACTTCTGATTTACATCATTCATTTCCGCCAGATTTTGAGTTACAAATTTTCTCCCCGTTTTACCCCTACCCACCGCCCCAAAATAGCAGTCCCATAGGATATCCCCTCCTCCAATCTGCTCTCTCCCACATTTTCTCCCATACCCCTTTCGACTTTTCCAGTGGGTCTCTATGCCTCAGTGCCTGTATATCTTATTTCCCAATTATATGTAAGATGGTATTAATAATAGTATATATACACACACTATATATATACATATATATTTGAATATTTTATTTTAAAACTTTGAATTCCAGATTCATTCCCTTCCTGCCTTGTCACCCACCCTTACTGGGAAGATAAGCAGTTCAGTATAGGTTGTACATGTGTGGCTAATGCAAAACAATAACATAGTAGATATATTGTAAAAGACTGACTATATTTCCCTCCCTCCTATCCCACCTCCCACTTGTTCTATTCTCTACTTTGATCCCGTCCCTTTTCAAAAGTGGGTGATTCCAACTTCCCCCTAACACTGTACTTAAAAGACAAAAGCTTGAATATTTACCTAATCTAGTCATTTTAAAACAACAGTAAAAGAAATTAGTGAGGCCACAAAAACAATTAACACTTGTATTTGTTTTGGCAAAAGACAATTCAAACTTACACGGTAATATGTCTTTGTATCTGTTCTTTTTAACATTTTCTTCTTTTTCTCCAGTGGCTGTTGGATAAATTTTTTCTGTTCTATATTTAGTGGATAATCGTCTTAGTCGCTGGGGGAAAAAAAAACACAACATTTAGTCAAATATCTTCGTATTTGAAATATTTAATGCATTTAGAAAATTATTTACTAAAGTTCTACAGGATTGTTGCAGAGCTGGGTGCTAACAAATGCTTGTAAATTCAAAATATTCTTTTCACCCTTTCCCACCTTCAAAGAGTTGACAGTTCTCAAAGTAAATCTAATTTTATAATACAAAAGGAATTAGAATTTTTCCCTACAAAACTCTAAAATGAGGTAAGACATTCAAAAATAAATCATGATCAGATTTGAGTTTTCCCTATGCAAGATGTAAAGATGCAAAATACATATAGAGCTTCCAGGATATATGACCAGAAAAGAAGATTGGCAGGTTGTATAGCTAGAATGAAGGATTACAGATCGACAGTGTATGTTGATATTCATAAACACATGAAGACTATTCCTTGACTTTTCCACTCTTTCACCCTACATTTGCTATCAGTCTTGCTGATACTTTCACAACATTTCTTGAACCTGCTGCCTCATCTATTTTTAAAATTTTTTTTCTTTCCTTTTTGGAGGGCAATTGGGGTTAAGCGACTTGCCCAAGGTTACACAGCTAGTTAGTGTTAAGTATCTGAGGTCATATTTGAACTCAGGTCCTCCTGACTCCAGGGCCAGTGCTCTATTCACTGTGCCACCTAGTCGCCCCTTGCCTCATCTATTTTAACAGCCTAACTGGGTCTTCCTGTTTCTTGTCTCTCCCATCTTTAATCACTACCACCACACTGATGTTCCTAAAACAAAGATATGACTCTGTCACCATTCTTTTAATATTTTTCCCCCCACTGGCTCCCAATTACCTCTTCAACCTAGCATTTCAAGTCTTCCATGATTTGTCTCCCATTTTGTATTATTTGCCTCATGTACACTGTCAATATTTATCAAAGTAGACTACCAGGTATTGCTCATAAAAGATATTCCATTTTAACCTTCTATGCCTTTTGCCCCATATCTGAAATGCACTATATTCTCACTTGTACCTCTTAGAATCCTAGCTTCATCAAAGGACAGCTTCATTACTTCCTATACAAGGCCTTTTGTGATCCCTTTAAGCTGGAAGCAATCTCTACTCCTCCCCTGAAATTACTTTTTGTCTCCTTGTCTATGAACAGGTTACAGTCCCTAGTAATAATGTAAACCCCAGGAAGGCAGGAAGCATTCCCATCTTAGTCTCTGCACCCTGGTTCTATAGCTGATGCTTAGCACAGTGCTCTGCACATCAAGGAGCTTAAAAATGAACTTAGAACACTACATTACTGAAGATTTTTATGGAAAGGCACTGACAAGATGAGACAGCACGATGTATTATTGGAAAAAAAAAATTCCTCCATCCATAATATTATGGATCCAAAGTAACATGAGTGTTTTCTACACCACTTAGCATAGTACACCGAACACACTTAAGAAATAAATAAGTTGGGGGTTGGGTGTGCAAATGGAATAAGACGTCATTTTTTTATACTCAGTAAGAGTTGGAATCACAGCATATTTCAAACTCAGTAGTACAGGTTTACAATGTATTTTCCTCACAATAATTTTGTAAGGCTGTTGTACAAATATTACCTTCATTTTTTTATATGTTGACAATGAAATTCCCCACTCAACAGTAGTGCTCAAAATTGTAACTAAAATGTACATCCTCTGTATCCAGTCCAGTGTTCTATTTCCAACACTAAAATGAAAATTCTATGTCCAACTTACTTCTCATGAACTACTATTTGTCTTCAGTATCCCCAAATTGCTTCCAATTAAAAATAAAACAAAATCTCACCCATATCTGAAGGACAGAATTTACTTCTTAAATTCTTTAAATAATAAAAATTACTTAAAAGCACTATGAAAAAATGCATCCTTTCATATCTCTTGTGAATTCCTGACAAAGACCAATTCTGCCTATTCACTGTACTACAGAAGCAGTTTGTGGGTTAGTGACAATCCCTTACCACATATGGCAGTAGGGATGTTCTTTGAGCTAGAATATTTCTGGTCTGTCACTAATAAGACTCCCTGCTTTTAGAAGCACTAAAAAGTTAGCATTTTAAATTGTTGAAATTCTACTCAACTATATCCCTGAAATTCAATTACATTCAATTCCTACTTCCTTTTCTATTTAAAGATATATTGAAAGTACTCTGATTAAAAAAAAAATTTAAATTTATTTGATGCCAGGAAGTCAGACTACAATTTAACTTTTTTTAACCATTCTTTCTTTTCTTTGGTATATAAATGTAAATAACAAAGAATGTCCACTAGTTTCACACAAAGAATGCAAATAATTGGTTATTTGCAAACCACAGTAATTTACTATATTGTACTTCATGTATCTTTTCACTGTAGTTAGCATACATGACTTTCGCTGCTTTGCAAAATTCCATTTGCCTGAAAAAGTGTCTATCCTGGATAAATGGAAAAGTAAAACCCTCATTTTAATACAATCCCTCATTTTAATACTGCTTCTGTAAGGGACAGGTTAGTTCTTCCTCACCACCTCTGAAAATTACATGATGGTTAACTGTTAAGAGTCTAAAATGTTTCAAGGACAGAAACATTCCTTTACTGATTTTCTTTCTTTTCTTCAACTCACCATATAAATGGAGAAAAAAAGCCAACAGATGCATAAACTCAGATGTGAGATGAATGCCATCTGCTAGACTGTCAAGAGATTTTTCTGGACTCACCCCTGACCCCCGTCCAAAGAATACAATCATATTTTTAAAATTAATAAGATGGAAAACCTAACTACCATCTTGAACTGAATGGGAATAAGGCCAATGTGAAATTTCCTACATTTGTGATCTCCTATGGTACCATAGTTTTCAAAACACACTAATGAACACATTTATAGAAAATGTCCAAAAGGAAAACAGAAAAACACCAAGATACAAATTCATGATTTAATTCAAAAATATTTGCAGGGTTTCTATACACTAAATTATTATTTCTACACTCTTTTTGCCTTCTTACAAAAAGATACATCATTTCTGAAATTTATTTTTTCCATCAACATTTTCTGGAATTTTACGTAAGAATATGTCTAAAAGGGTATGGAGGGAAGAACAATAACAGAAAACATTCTCCAAAAAAAAAAAAAAGAGAGAAACCTATCAATTCCTTTCAATGTTACTGAAAGAGGAAAAATTGCCCAATATATCGTATCATGCCTCATCTCCCCCCTCCTACCCTTGCCAAATAGTCCTTCATGGGCATAAAGTAAAAGTTCTCAGAAACTCAACTGTTTCTTGTGTATAATAGGAAAGTTAATACTTGCTCTACCTCCTTCAACAAGACTGTTGTAAGAAAAGTTCAATAAAACCTTTAATTCATCAGTCAATAAGAGTTTATTAAGCATCTAAATATTTGGTCCCTCCTAATTCTAAAATTTTATGATTCTGTGAAGTCTCTTTGAAATGAGGTTAATGTGTGCAAAGGTGTACTATAACCCAATACTACATGCATGTGATCTGCTAGAACATAATCTAACTGATTATATATTCTATAATCCAGGGCCAGGGATGGTAACTGTTTCATTTCATTCCTTCAAAACATTTGCTGAATTTTGTTTTAAAGCAGACACTGGCATTAACTAGGTACTGGAGATACAAAGGCAAAAATAAAATAGTGCTCTTTTTCATTCTGGAGTTTATATTTTATTGGGGGGGGGATGCACATATATAAATATATGTTATATACATGGCAGTTTTGGAAAAGGGCTTAGGGGAGGGGACAGGAAAGACTTCATGTGCTTGAACCTAGTCTTGAAGGAAGGGATTCTGTGAAAAGGGAGAGCACAGTAGGGAGAGAAGGGGAAACAGTTAATGCGAAGTTATGCATATGAAAAAGTATATGCTTTGTATATGGAACAGAACACTGTTTTGGCTGGATGTGAGTACCCACAGGGAGAGTAATGTGCAATGAGACAGTAAAAAAGGATGGGGTCAAAGTTATGAAGAGCTGCAAAAGCTAAATAAGACTTTATATTCAATCCTATAGGCAATAGAGAGCCACTGTAGTTTAGTGAGTAAGGGAGTTATATAGTCAGATCTTTAATCAGTTTGTAGGATGGGGATGGGCTAGATTGTTGAGAGACTTGAAGCAAGGAGAATAATTAGGAAATAATTGTATGCAATAGTCCAAGCAAAAGGTATTAAAGGCCTGAACTAAGGTTGTGGCTTTGTGAGTCGAGGAGCTGGATATGTTGTGAGTCGAGGGGTATAAAAAACAAGATTTGGAAACTGATTGGATTATGTCAGATAAGAAAAAGGAAGGAACTGAGAAACAATCTGAATTTATGAACCTGAGAAATGTTATGATGGTGGAGCTCTAATGAGTAACATAGAAATTCAAGAGAAATATGGTTTGGCAAGCGTGGGAAAGATAATGAGTTCCGTTTTTGTACATGCCAGGTTTCAGACAGCTATGGGATATGCAGATTAAAATGTCTGATATAGGCAGATAATCAGTGATCCAAGTCTGATGCTCAGGACATTATAGTTATAAACAGATCTAGACATTATCTGTAGAGATAATAGTTAAACCTATGAGAGCTCATGAGGTCACTAATAGACATTGTAGAACAGACAACAAGAAGGTCCAGGACCAGAATAGCCAAATTAGAAGTGAGATAAGTAGGACAATCATGAAAGGAGAGTCTCATGAAAACCCAGAGAACAAAAATTATCCATTAAAGGGAAGCCAACATGAAACGCTGCAAAGAAGGTGAGGAGCATGAGCATGGAGAAAAGACCATAAGATGACGCAATGGAGTAATGAGAGGCTGCATGGGCCTTAAGGTAAGGCAAGATATGGCTTCAAATCCTACATTTATTAACACTGTGACTCCAGGGAAATCAAAACCTCTATCTAATTCTTCCATTTAAGGGGTTTGGACTCGATCAAATCAACAAGCATTAGTCAGGCACTGGTGGTAAAACTTAAGAATACAAAGAAAGGCAAAAAACAGAAAAAAACCCAGCTCTTGAGAGCTCAGTCTAATGAAGGCAGGGATGTGCAAACATATATAAACAAGATATATAAAAGACAAATTGGAGATAATCTTGGAGAGAAGGCACTAGCACCAAAGGAAACCAGGAAAATCTTCTTGGCAGATGAAACCTTAACTTAGACTTAAAGAAAGTCAGGAGGCAGAGATGAGGAGGTTTAGAATTCCTGATACCACTGGGGACAGTCAGTGAAAATGCAGAGTCAGAAGTCATCAAGTACCCACAATAATACTGAGGAAGTTAGAACAGCTTTGAAACAAGTTCATTTTTGAACATGTTAGCTTTTAGGTGTATATAGGACATCCTGTTCTAGATATAAAATAGGTAATCAAGGATGTGAGACTACAGGTCAGTAGGGGACTTAAATAAATAGATCTAGGACTCATCTGAATAGAGGAAAGTGAATACATGGAAGCTGATGAAATCACCTTAGAGAGATAATGTAGAGAGAGAGAACAGGGTCTTGGATAGAGCCTTACAAAACACCCACTGTTAGCAGTAATGACCTAGATGAAGATCCAACAGAGGATATCTCTTAGGTCCCTTTAAGCCTTAAATCTATGATTGTGAGATGCTTGGCTACTTTTAGAGAAAGCAGGTTCTGATGTAAGCGAGATTATAAAGAGTTTGAAGATTAAAGGTGTGTCCCAAAAGTCTTAGTGCAGTTTAACATTTAAATGCTTAGATCTGGCATTATTAGAAATAGTAATAGTCCTATAGTATTAATATAATAGGTTGCTAAATTAATGAAAATGGTTGCTAAAAAGTTGCACATAAATACATTTGTATAAATCATTTATTTTGAAATGCTATTTCCTCTTACTAACTTACTCTAAATGTTTAAGTCGAAGTTGTCTTTTATAAAAAATGGAAGACTTCTTTGAAAAGGAGTTAGGGAGTGAGGAATCTACAACCAATACCTTATTTTTAATAACTAAGAATTATTTGTGGCTTTATCTAGTTTAGAAAATAAATTCTAATCTAGCTCCAAACATATTATTACATAAAATATTGCACAGATACAAAATTTTTAAAAAGAAATTTCAAACACTATATCTATAAAGTCAGTCAGTCTGTGAGAATTTAAGTGCTTACTACATGCCAGGCACTGTGCTAGGTACTAGAGATACAAAGAAAGGTAAAAGTAGTCTCTGCCCTCAAAGAGTTCAGAGACTAATGAGGGAGACAACATGTAAATAAACTAGGTCCACACCAGATATAAACAAAGTAGATGGAAAGTAACTACAGAGGGGAAAGTACTAGCTTCTTAGGGAATTAGGAAAAGACGGAATTTGTATTGAATCTTTGCAGTAAGAACAGTTCCGAAGTTTAGCACAAAGGCTAACACACAGTAGATGCCTAATAAATGCTAGTTGATTTGCCTTCCACCTAGCAGCAACCATTTGGACCTCAAGTAAATTTTTTAAAAGCATCCTACTAGGAGGTTAAGGTGCAACGCACCAAGAAGTTCCATGAAGTCTTGAAAGCATTTTATTCGAACCATAAGGCAAGTCTGATGTACTTCTGGCACTAGAGCCCCTCAGCTAGGCAAAAGTTCAATCCACTTGGGGAAACAAATTCCAACTGCCCTAACTTTGTTCCAATGAGTCCTGACCCACCATGAGGTAGAAGTAAAAAAGGGAGAGCATTAAAAGCATAGGGTACAGTCATTGTAAATGCACAAAGATAGGAGATGAAGTGTAATATGCAATGTATATCAAATACTAGGCCAGTATAGTTGAAATCAGAGAACGCATGGAGGTGAATGAAGTATAAGAAGCTTAGAGGGGGAGAAAGGTACTGGATTATAAAGAGCTTTAAATGACAAATACAGAGCTTCATATTTGATACAAAAGGTAACAGGGATCCACTGGAATTCAATGAAAAGAATGGTGACTTATGCTTTAGGGGAAAAAAACTTTAGCAGCTCAGTGGAAGATGGAACGGAGGGAAGAGAACCAAGGAAGGGAAAGCATGGAGTGAGAAAAGCTGTCTGTGTAAATGGAAAGAAGTAGACATGTGAAAGGAGAAGCAAAGTAGAAATGACAATATTTTCCAACATATTGGATAAATGGGTTGTTGAGACTACAGATTTAGAGATTATGCCGAGACTGCAAGGG
>NW_027186523.1:31241770-31266576 GCF_028583685.1 Petaurus breviceps papuanus
GGGGGGACTGGAAGAATGCTCTTGACAATAAGAAGGAAGTGCAGGGGTCAGGGAGAGTTTAGGGGGTAAATACTCAAGTTTGTTAACAATGAAATGCTGAGGCAGTCCAATACAGTCATTTGGAAAGGACATGAGCACAGGAAAGAGCTAGACCATTTTTATGAGTTCAGAGAAGAGAATGTTTGAGATTAGTCACTCAAGTCCACAAGTATTTATTAAGTGCTTACTATGGGTCAGGCACTATGCTAAGCATTAGGGATATACCAAGAAAGGTAAAAACAATCTCTGCCCCTAGGGAGTTCACATTCTAACTGGGTAGACATATACAAACAAGATATATACAGAATAAATTGAAGATACTCTCAGAAGGAAAGCCACTAACATTAAGGCTGACAAGAAATAGTTTCCTGCAGAAGGTGGTAATTAGCTGAGACTTGCATAGAAGCTAAAGGCAGAAATAAGAAGAAATTAGAGTTCCAAGCACAAAGGAAAAGCCAGTGAGAAAATTCACGTTGTCTGGAGATGAAACATCTTCTGCCAGCAACAACAAGGAAAGCTGTACAGGATCACAGAGAACATGGAGGAGGAGTAAGGTGTGTAAGAATACTGGAAAGGGGTTAAAGGAAGGGGCCAAGTTACGAAAGGTTTTAAAAGCCAAAGAGCGTTTTAAATTTTATCTTGAAATAAAGAGGGAATCAATGTAGTTTACTAAGGAAGTTGACATGGACAGGCTTGTGTTTTAAGAAGAGTTGGTAGCTGTGTAGGAGAGACTTCAGGCAGGGAGACCAACCATAAAGCTATATATAGTAACAGTCAAAAGATAAATAGAGGGATGGGGGATTTATGAGTGAAGTTGGGAAGGCAAAATGTAGAGTATTTGGCAAGAAAACGTATATGGGGAAGGGAGTGGTTTGCAATGGGGGTGGGGGGGGGAAGAAGGAGGAAAGAGGAAGGATTACCCTAAGTAGTAAGGTATAACACCTAGGTGACTGGGAGGATGGTAATGACTTTGACAGTTAATTGGAAGGTTTGGAGAGGAAATAGGACTTTAGCTTAGACTTAAAGGAAGCCAGGAGGCAGAGATAAAGAGGTTTAAAAATTCCATGTATTAGAGACAGCAAGTAAATAAATACACTTGTCAGTAGTAGGGAAATTAGGAAGAGAGTCAGGCTTAAAGGTAAAGATAACAAGTTCACTCTGAATATGTTGACTTTATCATGTCTGTGGGACATGTGAGACTACAAATCAGGAGAGGCCTGTTTAAAGAGATCTAAGAATCATCTGAAAAGAGAAAATAATTGAATCCAAAGGAAGTAATTGGGATCAAGAGGTAAGATAACATGGAAAGAAAGTAAAAGAGATAGCCACCTCATGAAAACCTGAAAAGGGCATTTCAAGGAGAAACAAGTGATGTACAATGTCAAAGACTGAAAAAGGGTCAACAAGGATGACAACTGAGAAATGTCACTGGATTTGGAAATTAAGAGATAACCGGTAACTGGAGAGAATAGTTTTAATGATATTTTTAAATAGCTTAAAAAATGAAGTCAGAAGAGATAGACTTCTCAAGGAGATTAGCCACAAAGCCACAAAAGAGACTTTTCAAGGAGAGAGACATGTGTATGTTAGTAGGTAGCAGGGATGCAGCCAAAAAAGAACTGAAGATGGTGGATGACAAAGGAGGTAATCTGCAGAAAATAGGATGCAATGGGATCAAGAGTACATGTAGAAGGGTTCACCTTAGCAAGGAGAAAGACCACCTCTTCACATTAGACAGTATGAGATAGTGGTAGAATGAAATCTAAGAAATGCAAGATTAAGATGAAGGAAGGAATCTACATTCTTTCAGTAAAATGAGACAAGTTTTGGGGTGAAGGAAGTGAGGAAGGATGAAAAGGTTTAGAAAAACAGCTGTGGCGAATGGAATATTGAGTTGATTGGGGAGATATAAAAGGATTGCCTAACAGCAATGAAAGCCCAGCTGTGCTTATGTAACAGATTTGTAGTGAACCCAGTAAGTACAGGTTCATGCTTTCCTCCAGTTTCATTAAACAACACATGGGTAAGAATGAAAACTGCAGATGGTGGGAATAAACCAAGGTTCAGGCTCAGTAGTGTATGACTGATAAAATAAGGGTGCCAGGGACTCAAAACAAGAGTACTGTAGTTGAATTGGTTCACCAAGGGTTCAAGAAAGAGAAAAAAGGAGAGTGTAAGCCAGCACAAAGGGTAGTGGTCTAGGAAAGAATTTGAATGTAAAGGGACTGGAAGTTATGGTTAGGACAAAGAATGAAATTAGCGACTGCCAGGGAAAGGTGAAATTATAAAAGCAAAGAAACACCAGCTAAGAGGTATAATGGGAAAAGTGATATAGAATTAAATGTTTATTAAACGTTAGGTGTCATCATTTTACAGGAAGAGAAGTGCAGTGGAAGAACTACAGTGAAAGGACCTGGGTTTGTAGTTTGGCTGTGTTGTTTGCTACCTGGGAAACTTTGGGGGAGTCAATTTCTCTTTTGTTCTTGTTGCTGGTCAGTTGTTTCAGTCCTGTCCAACTCTTCCTGATCCCATTTGGGGTTTTCTTGGCAAAGATCCTGGAGTAGTTTGCCATTTCTTTTTCCAGCTCATTTCAAAGATGAGGAAACTTGAAGCAAATAGGGTTAAATGACTTGCCCAGGGTCACACAGCTAATGTGTCTGAGGTCACATCTGAACTCAGGTTTTCCTGACTCCGGGCCTGGCAATCTATCCACTGTGCCAACTACCCTATCCATTTCCCTAGGAACCTGTTTTCTTACATGAATAGGCTGGAATAGATTACCATATGGTCTCTTTCACCTCTCAGTCCATGATCTTGGGATTATACTTTGGGAATTAGATGTTAAAAGGCTTAATAATAGTAAAATAAGAGACAACAGATTTGAAAACATTTGCTCTGAATCTCTTTTCTCTGTTTCCTAAGGTGTCTGGAAGAGTCAACACAAGAAAATATAGCACATAATTTATACCAGTTCCAAATAACTGGCAAGACCCAATGACTATAAATGTAAAATTATAGCAAAAGCTGCTTTCTAAAAGAATAGTTTTAAAATTATTCTAATTGAAAAAAGTAAGATTTTCATGCTTGTCTGAAAACACAGCCTTAAAGGCTACCCAAATTTAAAGCTCTAAAGCCACACAAAGTATGAACAATAATTGATGTCAAATTTTTTATACAAATGATATAGAAAAGTACTTATACATACAATTTTCCTTTACCTCAGCTACCAACTATTTCTAACTTAACTAATTTTATCCTCTTTTAGTCTCAGGTTCTTCATGGATAAAAGTGAAAAGACTAAATCTGATGACAAAGATTATTCCTGACTTGAAAATTCTGGTTCTAAAATTCTTTAAACAACTTGTTCTTTGGGGCGGCTAGGTGGCACAGTGAGTAAAGTACTGACCCCAGAGTCAGGAGGTCCTGAGTTTGGTTCGCCTCAGACACTTAACACCCACACAAAAAAACTAGCTGTGTAATCCTGGGCAAGTTACTTAACCCCAATTGTCCTCCAAAAGGCAAAAAAATAAAAAAATAAAAATTCCTTAAACATCATTGCCTCAAATTTAAGGTGATATTGTAAATAACCAAAAAAAGAAACTTGTTTCAGAATGTGCCTGGAGTACACTATATCAGTTCAAATACTAAGTGTCATCATTCATGAGCAGAGTGCTACAGGATACACTGCATGTACCAAGGGAGCAACTAAGTTGACTCAATTAATTAAGGAATATATCTGTGATAAAATGGCAAGCCATTTATTAATCAGCACACAAATATTTTGTATAATTAAGTACCATGAAGAAGTCATATCCACCTTTCTGACTACAGTAAAAAAAAAACAAAACCCAGGTATCACTAAACCAATTGATTCAAAAAAGATATTCTTCCCTCACCTTTTTAATTAAAAAAAAATCTTAAAGGATATTTTTTACAAGCTACTCATATTTCATAGTTTACTGAAATACACAAAAGCAAGGAGAGAGCGTAGAGAAATAGAGAACAACCTACAGGTCTAAATATAGGCTTTACTTCCTCCCCTAACCCAAGTATGTCTTGAACAAAACATTGAGTGTCATTTATAATAGAATTCTTAAGAAAATGAAAACAAAACTAATGAAGGTGAAGAAAATGGTAATTTTTAAAAAAGAAAAATATATGTATTTCAACTCATAGAAATGTTAAAACAAAATTAGCCCTTTTATTGTACAAGTATTTTATGTGGTAGTTATGTGTAATTATTTTTCAGGGTACACCCATACTTTCTGTTTTCTGAGTTCTCATTTTAGGGGTGTGGTCTACATTCAAACTATAAAGTAAGGCAGTATTGTCTACTGCAGCCCACACAATCATTTTCATATATGACTAACAGAAAAGAGAAGTTTACATCAAGCTCTGCTTCCAATAAGTGCAATGGTTTTTCATCACAAATTTCATCCAGTATCTTCTTATCCTCCCTCCCCCTTGAGGTTCTACCCTCTTTAACTTCTACAAATCAGATCTTTAGTTTACCTCTTAATATGCTGTTAGTTTGTTTTGGGTAGGGAGGGCAACAAACCAACTCCCTAGGGCCCAAAAGCATGCAATATACTGTCCTAATTAAATTTGCTAATCTGTTTATCAAAATTGTAAGTTCTTTATAAAGTACTACCAAAGATACAATTCTACAGAAATGATTTTTATCTTCTTAAGACTTTAGAATCACACACACAAACAGAGTGAAATTTAAGATACATTCTTGAGGAAACTAAAGACAAAAAATAAAAGTGTTTGCAGGGTTTACCTAGGAACTGAAGTTTCATATCCCCCCCACCAAAAAAAAGGGTAAGTTTTCACAATCTGAGTATCTATGCAGGGGAAATTAAATGAAAGGGGAAAAAAAGCTCAACTGCTACCCAAAATTAGAATTTTGAGAGGAAATAAAGAGAAACAATGTGGTGGAGAGGGAAATGACCAGAAGATATGGTCCCCAGCTTAACCACAAGGTGGCAGAAAGAATGTCAACCCCTCCCCAATAAAGGGAACACAGGGTACAACTCTTTATCCTTATGATTGTCCCCATGGACCAAAAAGTATAAATTGGTAAACAGCAACTGTGTTACTGTAAAGCAAGCATACTCTAAATCTCAAAAGGCAAAAAATGAAGCAGTATGAAAAAAGTTCAGGGGTTTGCCAAACAAAGTTCAAGATAATGCATAGTAATACAATATGACAGATGGATCTAGTTATTAGTTATTTAACATTTTAAATGTCTTCTCTCTCTGTAAAAAAAAAAAAATATATATATATATATATACACACACATATACAAACACACACATACATGTATGTTGGGGGGGGGGGTGGCAGTTGGTCCAGAGCTATGAAATCATTTCTTAAGGGGCAAGAGAATCATAATTCTAAGAGTCATGTTCCCAATTGTCTATGTAGGTTACATGTTGCACAGAAACGATTTTATATATGACAGCCTCAGAAAAGCCCATTTGGCAAAATAACTCAAGTACACTGAGATGTATTTCCTGGATGATAAGTCATTCAATAAATGTCATCATTCTGTCTCCCTTGGTACCTCAATTTCATGTCTTTCCCAAATATAAATACTTATATTGGTACTAGTTTCCATTTTCTGTATTTTCTTGTGAATCAATGCTGCATCTTCATTTAATACTGCTACCTTCCTTTCTCTTCCCCCTTACAAATTCATATTTACCCGTCAATTTAGATACTTCAATGTGCTTTATTTGGACCATCTCATTTAATCCTAACAACCCTAGAAGAGTAAATATTCCAGGTAGAATAATCTTTTTACAAATAAGTAAACAGAGGTCAAAGAAGTTAAATGACTAACCAACAGCCAAAAATCTAAAGTCAGAGGTAGAAGTGAACCCAGGTTTCCTGACTAAAAAGGAACCTATCATGTTAACTGTTTTTACTTGCCTCACCACTCAAAGTCTCCAATTCCTTGCAATCTGTTTTCATAAGGTTATATAACTAGAGCTGGAATATACCTGCACAAGTCATCTAATCCAACCCCCTCATTGTAAAGATGAAGAAGAAGAAAATCAGGCACAGAGAAGTTAAAGTGACTTTCCCAAGATCACACACAGAATAAACTTCAGGTGGGAACTGAACCCAGATGCTGAATTCAGAACCAGTATTTCACCACATCAAACATGGTTCTTTAAAAAGAATAATTATCATTTTTATTATTTGATATTTTATTTTCCCCAATTAAATGGTAAAAACAATTTTTAACATTCTTTTTTAACAATTTCTGACTTTCAAATTCTCCCCTTCTCTCCCCCCTCAATAAGAAGGCAAGGAATTTGATATAGGTTACACATGCAGTCATGCAAAACGTTTCCCATATTTGTCACATTTAAAAATAGACAAAAAGGAAAAAAGAAAATTAAAGTTAAAAAAATGTATGCTTCCATCTTCATTCAGACTCCATCAGTTCTTTCTCTGGAGACAGCATTCTTCATCATTAAGTCCTTGGGAACTATCTTGGTTCATTGTATTGCTGAGAACAGCTAAGACATTCACAGCTGATCATTGTACAATATTGCTCTTAATCTGTACAATGTTCTCTTGGTTCTCATTTCACTTTGCATCAGTTCATCTAGTCTTTCCAGGTTTTTCAGAGAACACCATGCTCATCATCTATTATAGTATAATAGTATTCTATCACAAATACATACTACAACTTGTTCAGCCACTCCCCAATTGATGAAACTCCCCCAATTTCCAATTCTTTGCCACCACTAAAAGTGCTACTATAACTATTTTTGTATGTACAGGTCCTTTTCCTTTTAGATTTTGTTTTTGTTTTATGTCTGGGATACACTACCTACTAGTGGTACTGCATGGTTTTATAGACCTTTTGACATAGTCCCAAATTGCTCTTCAGAAGGGTTGAATAAGTACACAATTCCACCTGCATTAGTTTCTCAATTTTCCTATATCCCCTCTAACATTTGTCATTTTTCTATTCTGTATATTAGTCAATCTGATAGGTGTGAGGTGGTACCTCAGTTGTTTTAATTTGCATTTCTCTAATCAATAGAGATTTAGAGCATTTTCATATGACTATAGATAGCTTTGATTACTTTGTCTGAAAACTGCCTACTCATACCTTCTGACCATTTATCAACTGGGGAATGGCTCCTAATTCTCTAAATTTGAATCAGTTCTCTATATATTTGAGAAATAAGATTTTTATCAGAGAAAGCTGTGAAAAAAATTTTTCACAGTTATGATTACTGTATATTTCCCTCCATCCTATTTTTCTCCCTTGTTCATCCTCTCTCCTTGTACCCTGTCCATCCTCCAAAGGAAACATGGTTCTTTCAAAGATCATTAAAGACTTCCTCTTTTTTATCAAATACAATGTCCTTTTTTCAGCCTTCATCCTCTGTAATTGACCCCTGTGACATCACTTTCCTTTGTAACATCTTTCTTGTTTCTACAACATTTTCTTTACCTGATTCTCCTCTTAATCATGTGGCCTGCCTCTTCTTCATCTCCTTTGCAAACCTCATTCTCTACTTACCACTTAAAACACTAGTTCTTGCTCTGTTCCTCTCATCTTCTCTTTATACTTTCTCTACGCTTAAGAATCTCATACACTCCCATGGTTTCATCTATCACCTCTAAGCAAATGACTACCAAATATTTCTCATCTCCCCAGAGCTGTATTACCAAATATCAAACTGAATTACCATAAGCCCCTCAAAAACAGAATGCCTAAAACTCAGTATCACCTCCCAAATTCCCTTCTCCTCATAATTCCCCCCTTTTTCTAATTTCTAAAGTTCTATCAATGAGATCACTATCCTTTCGATCACTCAGGCTAAAAACATATGTCATTTTTATTTTCTCCCACTTCAAACTTCATACCTAATCTGTTATTGAGTCCTGGGATTCTACCTTAACACTATTTCTACAGTGAGAATTTCTCATTAATTCAGATGTAAAATTGTTCCCTTTTTTCTTTTCACACTATAACCACATAACTTCTGGTCCTTACTATCTCCAATATCAATTACTAGATAGTCCCTAATTGATATTCCCAACTCCAATCTCTCCCTTGTAAGTTATAGTTCACAATACTGTGTGTAATCTTTTTTAATACTACTCTGGTCAGTCAAAAGACTATTTAAGGCCTGCTACTGTTTACTGAATTGAATATAAATTCCTTATCCTTGCATTCAAGGTCCTCCATAATCTGGCTCAAATCTACCTTTCCAGCTTTGCTGCACTATTCTTATTCCAATATCATATGACTTCCTTTAAGAGAATCTGATTTATTTCTTCTCTTTCATCTTGGACAGTCAAAAGTCACAGTGACCTGTAGATCATATCTAATTAATAAAAGATGAACTGATGAACTGAACTGATAGGAGCTATTAATTCAGTACCATCTCCAGACTTAATTAATGCATTCTTAATGTTTGGAGAAGACAGGTTAAAATAATATTGTAATTACAAAACCACCTTTAGAACTAAAAACCCCACAACAGGGCCATTTACAATTACCCTTTATTGCTTAAGCCCTTGAAAGTTTTAATATGATGAGATGGAATAAAAAAATTTGAGGAGACCTGGATTCACATTCTGCCTGTAATATGTACTAATTGTGAAGGCTTGGTTTCAGAACCTTGGTTTCCTCAAATCTATAAAATCAAGCTAATAATCCTCAGACTTCTAAAACCTCATGAGGCTTATGACAGAACTGTTATGCAACATGATTACAAAGCAAAACAAAAACAACTCTGTGGCTATTTCCCCAAATAGGTGCATCATCCTCTAAGACAACATAGACTTTTTAAATGCAAGCTAAGGGGTAAAATTAAAGACTGAAATACCCCGGTCTCATTTTTCTTTTATTTACATATTGAAACTATGTAAGATTTTAAAATTCCTTTTTTTTTTTCAAGGTTCTAACCTTCAACACAAAATTAATAAATCACACTAATGTCATGTACACCTTGCCAATGTCCTTTACCATTCTGATTTTTGATGAGGCAAGTGTTCATACTGAAGCAGCAGCAGTACTGATCTGAAGTCCATGTAAACAAATCTTGTTATTACAGAATCTCAAGATCTGAGGTTGATTCTAGAAAAGAAGAAATTACCCTAGGAAATCAAAGTTTTAACGTATGATCTACTCAAAAATACAAAATAAGCTTAACTTACTTACCCAGTAATTTGGGGTGAGGATGCTGATGTTTTAAAATACCATATAACTTAATGTTATTATACTTGATATTCACAACTACTAAAACTTACTGCATAAAAATTTCATTGGAAAGAAGAACAGCATATGAGTTTAAAAGAAATTTCCTTAAGTGACGAAGCCCTTCAGATTCTCAGTGTTCTTATTTGCTGTTGATAGTGCTCTGACTTTAATACTCTCCTAAACAAGAGTCATAATTAAATCAGTAAGAGTTTGACCTATAACTAACCATATGAAAAAAAATCAAGCAGATAAAGAATTGTTTAAATAATGAGATCTAGTCTGGGGGATAACCCAACTTCATCATCTGGAACAGACATAAACAGCAAATGGATCATCAGGTGGGGCCAAGACATTTGAATGAGGGCAAACTAGACTATCTTTAGGAAATTGTTAAAAATCTTTTAATAACCAGAAGCTTCTCCCTGAAAGAGTAAGAGTATTCTAAACTTAAATTTCAGAATCAAATAATTTCAGTAAGTATTAGGATCATAAAAAGAAAACTTTAAGTGACCTTAGAGGTCAATTAGTTCTATCATTTCACATTTTAGGGTTGAGCAAACTAAACGCCAGAAAAGTTAAGTCCCTTTTTTTTAGTAAGTTAATTTATTTATTTTTAGTTTTCAACATTCACTTCCATTAAGTTTTAAATTTCCTCCCTCCCCAAGATGGCATGCAATCCAATATAGGCTCTACATATACATTCCCATTAAACATATTTTCACATTAGTGATGTTGTATAGAAGAACCAGAACGAATAGGAGGAACCACAGGAAAGAAAAAAACCAAACAAAAAAAGAAAATAGTCTACTTTGCTCTGCATTCAGATTCCATAGTTCTTTCTCTGGATGTGTATGGCATTTTCCATCATGACTGTTTTAGGTCGTTGCATTGCTGAGAAGGGCTAAGTTTTTCAAAATCAGTCATCGAAGACTGTGGCTGTTACTGCGTACAATGTTCTCCTGGTTCTGTTCACTCAGCACCAGTTCTTAAGTCCCTTTTCTAAGGTCACACAGATAGCAACAGAGCTGGCATTTAAGCTCAGTCCCTATGACTTTGAGTTCAGTTGGATCATTACACTACTCTATATAATAAGTCACCAGGAACAAAAGTAGAACTAATTTTCCTGTATTCCCATTAGGTATTCCCCCATTATCACTGAGACTCATAAGACACAGCATTTAGAATATATGAACGTATACCAAAGCTTAAGGCTGTAATTTATGAAGTTAGTTTATGAAAAATTATTTAAGTACTTAAACTAAGGAGTCATATAATAGAAGGAAAACATCAAAGGCTATAAAGCACAAAATCATACTACTGATATTTCCTTTAACTAAAAAGACAAATTACTTCAGATTCATAGCTAAAAAAAATGTAATTACTGCTGCTGGAAAAATTAATACCACCAACTTTTCTACATAACTTCCATGATCAAGGCAGTCCAAAATAAAGAAAATAGATCAAAATAGAGTATTACAAGATATACAAATGGCAAAAGAGTGTAATCATTATCTTCCATTAACAGTGTACATCTTTAATTAGCTGATTTGAGAGTTTATTGATTTAAAGATGTCATGCTGACGATAACATATATGGATGTTAAAGACTGTGCATATTAGAGATAAAGACCATTATTTTGCCTCAGTCTCTTCACCTATATACAAAACTGTCATTAATTGCCAGAATTTGTATCTCTGCTTCTTATGATACATTATTTTGATATTGTTGCCCAAAAATTACTTTTTCAGACCTGTTGTACTTATTACAGGGCTAGTCTGAATGCCAACTTCATGAAATAATCAATTTGATGAACAGGATATTTCAATTAAAAAACATATACTAATAAGCACTTTTGCACTTATTACATACAAGATATGTATAAGCTATAACATATATAAAATCATAAAAATAATGACAACAATGAAATGCTAAGAGATGTCAAGGAATTTCTATTTTACTGGAGTGTGGGTGGGGGGTAAAAAGAAGAGATGAAGATAGGCACACATAATTAAGTATAATACAAAGTGCTTAGGGCATAGGAGAGATCAGACAAAATAAATAATCTAGAAGAATGGCACTTAAATTAGGGTCTGTGAACTTATTTTTGAAACATTTTGATTAGTTAATTTAATATAATTAATTTCCTTTGAAATCCTTTGTATTTTGCTTTACACATTTAAAAACATTATTCTCAGAAGGGGTTCACAGGATTTCCACACCTCCAAAAGGTTCTATTACACAAGATTAAGAACCTCTGCTTTAGGAAAATTTAAGGAAAGAACAATAAGGTTAAATAGAAGAAGTGGTATCCCAACTTGAACTCTGGAGAAAGATGGAATAATCTAAAAGGAAGGAAGGAGGAAGAAATGCATTTTGAGCATCAAGAATAGCTTTCATGAATATAAAAGATGTAGGAGACTGGTAAGTCATCAGGTGTGAGTTAATTCTACAAAGCAGTGTGTGGAAGATTTGGCCAGGGGTTCAATTCTCTTATCACTTCATATCTATGTGACCTTAAACAAGTCTCACTTAATCTCTATGGGTCACAGTTTTCTCATCTGTAAAGGATAGGGTTAGACTAGTTGATCTCTATGTTCTTTCCTTCTCCTATGATCCTGTTTGTAAAATAGTTAGTTACACACACACGTTAAGTAAGAGATAATGGAGAAAGGATTGGATTACTACCAATTGGGGGAAAAGAGCAGCAAAGGCCTTTCCCTAATAGGTAGTACTTGATCTAAGCTTTGAGGGAAACTAGGGATGCAGAAATGAAAGAGTGAATTCCAGGGACCAAGAGACTCTAGAAAGGCAAAGAGATGGAATGCTATGTGTGAAGGAGAGTAAATGGGTCAGTTTGACTAGACCATGGAATGTATGAAGCAATGTAATATGCATAAGCCTAGAAAGCCAAGCTGGAGCTGAATTGTGAAGGACTTTAAAGGACAAACAGAAAATTTTTATATTTAATCCTAGAGGAAATGGGGAGCCAATGCAAATTCTTGAGTAGGGTAATGCCCCAACAAGATTTGGAAGTTTAATGGCTATGTGGGGATGAGGGAAAGCGAGGATAACATTCAAGTTAAAAAAACTTACAAAAAAGTTAAAAATGTTTTAGGCCTGCTGGATTTATCTCCAGGACACATAGTTTAAAATGCCAATTAGGAAACTTGTGATATAAGAATGAAACTGGAAAGGTGGGGAGAGGGAAAGGTAATGGATATAGAGATCCAAGAGACATTGGTAGAGAAATGACAACTAAACACATAAGAGCTAATAAGGTCACTTAGAAAAGGCATGTAAAAACAGAAGAGTTTGGGAGACACCTCTTTAGGAGGTGTGATCTGGATGACTAACTAACAAAGATGAGATGGCAAAGAAGTGGTGAGACAGGTAGTGTAAAGAAAGCTCAGGGCCTTCCCCAATCCATGTAAAAAGGGGACTCTAAACAAACTTTGGAGCTGCAGAACCCACAAAATTACACAGAGAAGCTAACCTCCTGCTGAGGACAGCACGGCAGGCCAGCAGGAATCGAACAGCGAAGGGCTCCAGGAGCCCAGCCCAGCCCCATGCCAAGGCTTTAGCCCCAGGGTGGGCCTGACCAGCCGCTGGCAGGAGATCAGCAGCAGCTGTGGCCCTTTCCAGATTTATCAACACACAGATGCAAAGGACAAAGTGAGAGGTCAGTGCAGTCTGGACTTTGGGACCCAGTAAGTGGGAATGCGTGGCTTTTGCCCCCAGGGTGACAAGCTGTTGAGACCCTGCACACCCAGCCAACGCCACGTGGCAGCTTCAGCTCCTGGCCTGCAGACTGTAGGGGGACCAAGCACCAGTCTGAGGGGTAATTGCTCTTCCTTTAACCTTCTTGGATCTGGATTGCAGTCTAGGGTGGACGTCCTGGGGTGTGTCCAGCTTGCCAGAACATGTGGAAACCTCAGAGAGGGCACCCATCTAATACCTCCGGCAGCTGAGAAAACCCCAGCATTTGGGACAAAAGCTCTCCTGTCTGGTGGCAGAGTCCTACTGTGGCAAAAAGTTCAGGGGTCAAGTGACTGAGGGGCAACATGACCAGGCAAAGGAAACAAAGCAGACAGAAGATTCCAATATTAGACTCCTATTTTGGGATCAAAAAGGAGCAAAGCATGGAACAGGAGGAAGACAGTGAAGTCAGAACTCCTGCACCAAAAGCTAAAACTATGAGCTGGTTACAGGCCAGAGGACCTTAAGAAGCAGATAAGAGAAGTGGAGGAAAAATTGGGAAGAGAAATGAGAATGATGCAAGAAAATTACGAAATGAGAGTCAACAGCCTGACTGAGGAAAATCAAACCTTAAAAAATAGACTAACTCAAATGGCAAAAGAGGCTCAAAAAGGCAATGAGGAGAAGAATGCCTTATAAAGCCAAATTTGCCAGATGGAAAAAGAATCTCAAAAGCTCATTGAGGAGAATCTTTGCTTCAGAATTAGACTGGAGCAAATGGAAGCTAATGACTTTATGAGAAAACAAGATGCTGTGAAACAGATCCAAACAAATGAAAGAATAGAAGGCAATGTGAAATATCTCATGGGAAAAACCACTGACCTGGAAAATAGATGCAGGAGAGATAATTTAAAAATTATTGGACTACCTGAAAGCCATGATCAAAGTAAGAACCTAGAAATCATCCTCCAGGAAGTTCTCAAAGAAAACTGCCCTGATGTTTTAGAACCAGAAGGCAAAACAGAGGTTGAAAGAATCCACCAATCACCTCCTGAAAAAGAAAACTCCTAGGAATATTATATCCAGGTTCCAGAATTCCCACATTAAAGAGAGAATATTACAAGCAGCCAGGAAGAAACAATTTGAATATTGTGGAAACACCATCAGGATAACTCAGGATCTGGCAGCCTCTAGACTGAGGGATCGAAGGGCTTGGAATGTGATATTCCGGAGGTCAAGGGAGCTGGGATTAAAACCAAGAGTCACCTACCCAGCAAAACTGAGTATCATGTTTCAGGGGAAACTATGGACATTCAGTGGAATAGAGGACTTTTTCTTGCTGAAAAAACCAGAGTTGAATAGAAAATTTGACATTCAGATACAAGAAGCAAGAGAAGCATGAGAAGGTAAACTTGGAAAAGGAATCATAAGGAACTTATTAGAGTTCAACTATTAACATTCCTACATGGAAAAACAATAATTGTAACTTATGAAACTTTTCTCAGTAGGTGAAGGGAATAGAAATATATATATACATCTACATATGAGGGTATATGGGCATATGAATACATATGTGAATGTGTGTATACATGTTTACAAGTATGCATAGATAGAGGGCACAGGACCAATTTAACAGGAAGGGATGATACTTAAAAGGTGAATTTAAGAGGTGAGAGAGGAATATAATGAGAGGAGATGGGGAGAGACAGAATGGGGTAAACTATCTCATATAGAAGAGGCAAGGGAAAATGGTTACAATGGAGGGGAAGAATAGGAAGGCAAAAGGGAATGGGTCAACCTTATTCCCATTAAGTTTGGCTTGAGGAGGGAATGAAATACACACTAAATAGGGTATCTCACCCTCCAGGAGAGTAGGGGGGGGAAGGGGATGAGAGGGGGGATGATGGAAAGGAGGGCAGACTCAGGGGGAGGGAAGTTGGAAGCACCCACTTTTGAAAAGGCACGGGATCAAAGTAGAGAATAGAACACGTGGGAGGTGGGATAGGAGGGAGGGAAATATAATCAGTCTTTTACAATATATCTACTATGTTACTGTTTTGCATTAGCCACACATGTACAACCTATACTGAACTGCTTATCTTCCCAGTAAGGGTGGGTGACAAGGCAGGAAGGGAATGAATCTGGAATTCAAAGTTTTAAAATCAAATACATAAATATATATATATATATATATATATATATATATATATATATACATACTATTACTAATACTATTTTACATGTAATTGGGAAATAAGACATACAGGCACTGGGGCATAAAGATCCACTGGAAAATCAGAAGTTAAAGCATTTGAAAAAAAAGAAAAGCTCAGCAATGGTCAACAGTGTCAAACGCAACAGCTAGGTTAAGGTCAACTCACTGTTATAAACTAGGGTAAAGGAAAAAAGAATGGGGCATGATATTTAGGAGTTTTGAGATTAAGAGAAGAGAGACAAGGGAAGGCATGTTGAACGGCCTCAATTTCCTCCACTGCCTCCATGAGGTTGCTGTGAAGATCAAATAAGATAACATATAAATATTTTGCAAACGTTAAGGCATTATATAAATATTAACTAATATTAAATACAAAAGAATTAGTAATTACACAAAAACAAGAAATAGTTGTTCTTGACCATCTAAAACATACTAGTCAATAAAGAATAATAATTTGTAAAAATTAGAGAATTTAAGCTATTCAATGGAAAATACCTTCAGCAGTAGATCTATAGTTTTGTTATTCATTAACATACCAACTTTAACTTTTAACCCTGTGGTACTGGTTAAAATGTGTTGAACTAGCCAGAACCAGATAATTATATGTAATTTAAGGTTTTCTTCAACTTAACTGCCAGCTCTCATAATCTGGTTTACTGAAAATGTGCTCCAATTCATTTTGACTTAGAGATAGGAGTTGAATCTATGACTTAATTGGTAGAGAGAGCTCCTAGTGAAGAACTTCCTCAACTAATGCAGGATCTCCCCCCCCCCCTTTTTTTTTTTAGCAATTTATAATCTTAAAGAGTTGCCTAGAACACTGAGAGGTTAAGTGATTTGGCCAGGACTACATAACACGCAGGTATCATAACTAGAATTTGAACCTAGGTCTACCTACTTCCAGGACCAACTATCCACTATACCAAGGCTGACTCTAATTCAATAATCATTTTATTAAGTGCCTATTATGCAAAACAAAGGGAAGGAACTAGTACAGTCTAGTGAATAAGGTGCTACCCTTGAAGTCTGGAAGACCTGGGTTCAAGTTCTGTTTCTGATATATACTAGTAACATATATCCTATATTTGATACTGGGTGAGTTATTAAATCTCAGTGGCCACAATTTCTTACAATTATAAATTGCAGAGTAGTTGCAGATAAACATTAGTAACAGGTTTCCTTCCTGAGAGCTCCCTAAATGGACAAAATCATATGTTCAGACCAAAAGTAAGCACAAAACCCTGTGCTACATTACAGGAAATGGAGCCAAAAATAGTTCTTGCCCATCCCCATTCACCCAACAAGCTTATATTCCACTTGGTATAGACTAGTATTACTCCCCATTGCTGCCACCAAACCTAACAATTCTTTTCCACCAGCACTTTCTCCTTATCCACCAGTGGAGTCATCAGCTCCTTCAACTTGTATTTGTTAAACTTTTTTTTTTTTTAAAGCAATTGGGGTTGAGTAACTTGCTCAAGTTAAGTAACTTACACAGCCAGTTATTTTTGTGTGGGTGCCAAGTGTCTGAGGCCGGAACCAATCCCAGGTCTCCCGACACTGGGGCCAGCACTCTTACTCACTGAGCCACCCGACCACCCCTATTTATTAAATTTTTGAAGCTTATATTCTAAGCAGTAAGCAGAAAAAGAGCAGCAGCATGGCTAGAGTTTCATGACTAACATGTTGTAGACCATATGAAATGAAGTTCTAATGTCAAGGAACAAGAAGGGGCCAACAAATCAGAACTGGGTTAAAGATGCTAGGACTCAAAAAAACGTTCAAGGATTTAACTAGTTATGTTTTCACGTGATTTAATCACATAATACCTAGTATTGTTCAAATACACACTTGAATTCTTTGGATATATTTTTAAATATGTGCTTCATATAAAAAAATGGCAAAAAATTTTAAAGTTGTCTATACATTAAACAAATTTTGACTAATCATTTCTTAGACAGGAGGTAAGGTGGTATCTTCAGGAAGAAATACCTGATCCTGAAACTTGGGCTCTATTTCCAACTCTACCACTGCTTCAGTGGCAGATTTGATAAGCTATTCTGGGAAGGTCATTTAACCTCATTAGGTCTCAATTTCCTCATTTACAAAATGATTAGTTGGGTTAGATAAAGTCACTTCTTAATTCTGCTCAGTTAAGATTTCAGTAGTGCATATTGTTATCTGGAATTATTTTATTAATTATATATGGCTTAATCATCTCAACTTACAGAAAATTTGTCTCAAACACAAGAACAATCAGTTACTGATAGCACAAACGAAAAAGGCAAAATGCGGGGCAGCTAGGTGGAGCAGTGAATAAAATAGAGCACTAGCCCTGGAGTCAGGAGGACCTGAGTTCAAATACGGCCTCAGACACTTAACACTTACTAGCTGTGTGACCTTGGGCAAGTCACTTAACCCCAATTGCCTTGCCTTCCCCCTCCTCCCCCAAAAAAAGACCAAAAAAGAAAAAGCCAAAATGAGAAAAAGTAATTTAATATTTTAAAGTAAGTTCTTTGTAAAAACAATATAATAAAAAATCATTTTTAAAAAAAGAAAATTTCCTTCTGTGTTAACTGAACATCTCTCATATCCACAACAACTTCTCCACTCACAATTTACCAACCCTATTTCAGACACTCAACAAACCTCTTACATATACTACTGCAATAGCTCCCTAATTGGTTTTCCTGCCTCACCTCCCTCCTATCGTATCTTCTATACAACAACTGAAACTATTTTTTCCTAAAACAGAATTGACCATACTACTTCCTACATCAATTTCAATGGGTCCTTATTACCTTATGGATTATATATAAACTACTATTTAAAATCCTTAACAACCTGCTTCCAACTGTGATTTCCCATCTTAAAAGACATTATACTATATGGTCCTTCATATACTATATGGTCCAGCCATACTGGCCTTCTTACTATTCCTTACCCACAATCTATCTGCTACCTCCAACATCTTTGCACTGATCTTATCATCCTATGCACTCCTCTTCACATGCACCTCTGAGAATCCTTAGTTTCCTTCAATGTTCAACTTAAGTTGAAGAACCACGTTCTTCTACATGAAGCCTTTACTAATCCCCTATAACTAGTACCCCAGAAAAAATTTAATTTTCATATATTCACATATGTATATGTCTCTCTTAAAAGAGACAGCATTCAGTGAAGGCAAAGAAGGCTTAGTTTTTGCCTTGACATATCTTCTGCTCCTAGCATATAATACATAGGATATAGCAGGTACTTGTTGATAAATTAAAAATAAATAAGGCTTCAAAAGTAAAGGCATTTACAACAGCCTTTTAGCTATTGCTACACAATGGGCACTGAAATAACTATATTTACAGTCAGGTATCCATAGCTGAGAATACATTAAAATAGGAAAAGCTAAGGGGGTATAAGGGGAGAGACCTAGTAGAAGAAAACTCTTGTTCTCTCTACATCTTTCCTTTAAAATAGCACAAATGTACCATTTCCATCAACTGAGGCATATCTTACTAGTTGGATTCACCACAGGTAAATGAACAGTTTGGCAATGATTAATGTAGAAAATTCAACCCCCATAAAATTAGATTTCTCTCTTTCAAGCCTACTATTTCTAAAACAGTCAATTATTCTAAATGCATCTTTAGTAAACAGTGACCACAAATAAACAACTTTAAGCAAGAATGAAATATGGAAATCCAGAGTTATATATAATAAATAGTTTAGGATTCACAAGGACCAGGTTCATATCCTGGTGGATTTGAACGCTAACCCCAAGGCTCTTCTCCCAGTCTCTGGCTATTATACCCCTAACCTTATAGCCCCAGAGAAAACTTCTTAAACTTAAGTTTATTTCCTATCTTATGTATCTCCAAAGGAATTAAAAGGGATCTTTCTAGAAAGGCACTTGATGTACAAAGTAGATCTGGTATAGAACAATTATTTCCTCTACTACCAAAGAAATACTTAAAACACAAGAGGCAAAAAAGCATGCACTAAAACATAAAATAGTAATTTATAACAAATGAATCATGGAAGGCCACAAATATACAATAAGCACATAAAAATTATTAAGAGCTTACAAATTAATTAATTATAAAATACCAGAGACCTATATGAAGATTTTTTCAAAACTGTTTCTGGACAAAAAAATCAAGGAACAACTGGACAAATGGAGAGATAACCCTCTCCTAAATGGCAGGTTAGGCAAAGAGAATATAAATGTCAATATTCCTAAGCTAATTTACAGATTTAATGTAATAAATATCAAAACAAGAACATGTGGGGCGGCTAGGTGGCGCAGTGAGTAAAGCGCTGACCTTGGAGTCGGGAGGACCGGAGTTCGGTTCCGAGTTCGGTTCTGGCCTGAGACACTTAACACCCACACAAAAATACTAGCCGTGTAACCTTGGGGAAGTTACTTAACCCCAATTGCCCTCCAAAAGGCAAAAAAAAAAAACAAAAACAAAACATGTAGGCATAAAGTTCACAAAGTAACAGAGGGCAAGAATATCAAGAATTACACAGAAAAAAAGAAAGCGTAAAAATAGTATTTGCCCTAACAGACATCATTTGTATTTCAACAAAGCAATCATAAAAAACTTTCTGGAACTGGGGAGGGAGGGAGGGAGTGGGAGAGAAGGAGGAGAAAAGAGGAAAGAGACAAAGAGAGAGACAGAGAAATACAGTAAAAAAGAAGAAAACAAGAGTCCAGAAATAGAACCTGATATAAATGAGGCAAATATTTAGTAAGTCCATGTCAAAGAAGCATTGGGAAATATAAATTTAGTAAAAACTGTTCAGAAATCTGGGTAGCTGTAAAAAAATAGATCCCTACCTCATACAACTACAGTAAATTCAATCAATGATCTAAATATACATCATTTAAATATATAAATATACATCACTTAAAAAAGATAAAAGGATTTTGCATATTAAAGCACTAATCTCTAAAAATTAAAGCAAAAAATGAAAAAATATGCGTAGCTAAAATAATCTATCACATAAAAGTTTTGACACAATTATCTAAAGGAAACTGGTTCTTATCTATAACAGCAACACACATACCCTCAATGAAGAAATGGTCAAAGTATACAAAAGAAAACAGAACCATGAATTATTGTACTTTAGTTGTTGGAATATACTCCTACTACACACCAATGTATCTAAGTATCTCCCTCAGGACTTAGTAACACAAATATTTTTATTTATGTCTCTCAAGATCCCTGCTGAAGTAGGAGAGTTGACAATACTCCTTGTTCCCCAAGGTCACTTCCAGATTCTACTTCTACAATCATCATTCAGTAACCTCTCTTCCTTTCAGATTCACTCAAAATCTACCACCCAATCAAAATTCTGGTATCTGTTATCTATGACTTACAGGACACTCCCCCCTTCTTTCCACAATGAGGTCATTGACTGGCAGGGTGGGAGGGAGACAAGGTAGACGTTTGTTGATTGAAATATATGTGTGATTTTTAAAAATAATCTTGAACCATTACAAAAATCAATCAGTAAACAGTCTATCAGTGTCTTTTCATTCCTTTAAATCCGCAGACAGTAACAATTATCTATTTCAAAATAACAATTTTTTAAAATCGCAGTGATTTTCTTAGTTTTCCTAAATCTTCTATTTACTCAGTCATTTATGGTGAAAAAAGAATATATTAATTTCCTTTTGGTCACTAAGAGCTGTGATCTCTGTTCTGGTACATTTGAAAATATGCTGCTCTGATTCAGCCTCCCATGTTTATCTGAAAGTGCTCAGTAATTAATATCTATTTAAAAAACAAATGACTGCAGTTTTATAGAGAATCTTCTTTCTGGGTTGTGCTGTATACATGGAAATTTTTTTTGTCTCATGTATTTAAGTTCAAAATGAATAAAAAATTAAAATTTAAAAATAAAATGTCAAATGTATGGGATTAAAATTTAATTTAAGGATTACAATCCTTAAATTAAGGATTACCAAAAGAGAATGTCCTAAGTAATGGTTTAAACAGGAGGGAAACTGATAAATTTTGACAAAAGAAATGCCTTGACTTTTACCACTTTTCTCAACTACAACTTCAACAAGGAATGTGATTGTTAATAACACATCACACCTTACTACCACATTTCCAAATGCCCAAGTTGCACAATTTGTAAATAACAGCTAAACATTTAAATTTTATAGATGTCCATAATGGTAATAAAGATCTTCCCTGACCCTTAATAAACCTACAGGAATTTGAAGACCTTTCCTGCTTTGAAAATATACTCTCCCCTAAGAGGCTGAATGTGGTCACATGGAGCCTGTGGTGGGAGGAGTTTGCTCAAGGACAGAGCAAAACCCACAGAAAGCTGGGAGTCAGAGCAGATAGGCACACTTGGGAGCTGAGGGCACATCCTAGGGAAATAGTCAGGCTTGTGAATACATGTTGATTTGTAAGAAGGCTAAAGAATGGTGTGGCTCAGAGCAGAGCCCAGATGGCGGTGTAGAAGCAGGAAAACTCTCTGCACTCCCCCTATAACCACCTCAAATACCTATAAAATATGACTCTAAACAAACTTTAGGGCTACAGAACCCACAAAGAGATAAAGAGAAAAAAATCTCTGGCTGAAGGCAGGCCTGCAGGAAAGGTCCATCACACCCTGCTGGGAGCAGAACCCAGTCCCACATGAGCCCACAGTTTTAGACTCTGGACAGCCCAACCAGCCCTGGCTGGAGGGACTTCAGGAGAGTGGCTCACCAGCAGCTGTGGGAGTTTCCAGAATTATCAGCCCATAAATGCCAAAGGCAAAGTAAAAGGTCAGTGTGGACTTTGGGAAGAGGGAGTCCAAGAGTACAGTCTGCCCTCTGATGCCAGAGAGAGAAGCGGCACAGCCATGGCCCTGCATGGCTGTTTCAGAGCTCCTGGCCTGCAGATCATAGGCAGACCAAGCAACCATTCTGAGGGCTAAGTGCTCTTACTTTAACCTGCTTGGATGTGGATTGCTGTCTAAGGTGGAGGTTCTGGGGTATGAGACTAGGTGCCAGAACCTGTGGAGGCTTCAGAGAGGGCACCGAACTAATAGCTCCAGCAGCTGCAAAAACCCTAGCCATTTGGGACAAAGCTCTTCTCTCTGGAAGCAGAGTTCTACTGTGGCAAAAAGCTCAAAGTCAAGTAATTGAGTGGCAACATGAGCAAGCAAAGGAAGAAAAGCAAGCACAGCAATCCAACTTTAGATTCCTTTTTTGGGGACAAAAAGGATCAAAGCATGGAATGGCAGTAAGACAAATTAGTCAGAACCCTTCACCAAAAGCTTCCAAGAAAAACATGAACTGGGGGCGGCTAGGTGGCATAGTGACTAGAGCACCGGAGTCAGGAGGACCTGAGTTCAAATCCAGCCTCAGACACTTAACAGAAAAACTAGCCGTGTGACCTTGGACAACTCACTTAACCCCAACTGCCCTCTAAAAAACAAGCAAAAAAGAAGAAAAAAACATGAAATGGTTACAGGCCATAGAAGAGCTTAAGAAGGATTTTGAAAACCAAATAAGAGAAGTAGAGGAAAAATTGGGAGGAGAAATAAGAATGATGCAAGAAGGGGCGGCTAGATGGCGCAGTGAATAGCACTGGCCCTGGAGTCAGGAGGACCTGGGTTTGGATCCAGCCTCAGACACTTAACACACACACTCACACAAATATCCATGTAACCTTGGGCAAGTCACTTAACCCCAACTGCCCTTCCTAAAAAAAAAGCAAAAAGAAAAAAATGATGCAAGAAAATCATGAAAAGAGAGTCAACAACCTGATGGAAAAAAATAACACCTTAAAAATAGACTAACTCAAATGGCAAAAGAGGCTCAAAAAGGCAATGAGGAGAAAAATGCCTTAAAAAGCCAAATTTGCCAGATGGAAAAAAAAATGTCAAAAGCTCACTTAAGAGAATAATTCCTTCAGAATTAGATTGAAGCAAATGGAAGCTAATGACTTTATGAGAAAACATAAAATAAGATGCTGTTAAACAGATCCAAACAAATGAAAGAATAGAAGGCAATGTGAAATATCTCATTGGAAAAACCACCGACCTGGAAAATAGATCCAGGAGAGATAATTTAAAAATTATTGAACTACTTTAAAGCCATGATCAAAAAAAGAACCTAGAAATCATCCTTCAAGAAATTATCAAGGAAAACTGCCCTGATGTTTTAGAACCAGAGGGCAAAAGAGAGGTTGAAAGAATCCAACAATCACCTCCTGAAAAAGATCCCAAAAAGAAAACTACCAGGAATGTTATATCCAGGTTTTGGAGTTCCCAGATCAAGGAGAAAATATTACCAGTAGCCAAGAAGAAACAATTTGAATATTGTGGAAACACAATCAGGGGAACACAGGATCTGGTTAGCTTTTACATTGAGGGATTGAAGGGCTTGGAATATGATATTCTGGAGATCAAAGGAGCTGGGATTAAAACCAAGAATCACCTACCCAGCAAAACTGAGTACCATATTTCAGGGGAAAATATGGTCATTCAATGAAATAGGGGGCTTCCAAGCATTCTTGATGAAAAAACCAGAGCTGAATAGAAAATCTGACATTCAGATAAGATACAAGAAGCAAGAGAAGCATGAGTAGGTAAACAGGGAAAAGAAATCATAAGGAACTTATCGAAGTTGAACTATTTACTTTCCTACATGGAAAAATGATAATTGTGACTTATGAAACTTTTCTCAGTATGAGGATAGTTGAAGGGAATATAAACGTGTATATGTATGTATATATGTCCATATAGGAAGGTATTTGGGCATATGAATACATATGGGAGTGTGTGTATATATGTGTACAGGTATACATAGACAGAGGGCACAGAATCAACTGAATAGGAAGAGATGATACTTAAAAGATGAAATTGAGAGGTGAGAGAGGAATATAACGAGAGGAGATGGAGAGAGACAGAATGAGGTAAAAATTATCTCCTATAGAAGAAGCAAGGAAAAACTGTTACAAGGGAGAGGAAGAACAGGAAGGCAAAAGGGAATGGGTCAACCTTACTCTCACTTAATTTGGCTTAGGGAGGGAATGACATACACACTAAATAGGGTATCTCACCCTACAGGAGTGTAGGGGGAAGGGGATGAGAGGGGGGATGATGGAAGAAAGGGCAGGTTGGGGGGGAGGCTAGTCAGAACCACACACTTTTGAAAAGGGACAGGGTCAAAGTACAGAATAGAACAAGCGGGGGGCAGGATAGGATGGAGGGAAATATAGTCAGTCTCACAATCTATCCACTATGGAAATATTTTGCATAGCTACATATGTACAACCTATATTGAATTGCTTATCTTCCCAGTAAGGGAAGGTGACGAAGGAAAAAGAAAAAGAATCTGGAATTCAAAGTTTTAAAATCAAATATTAAAAAAAAAAAAATATATATATATATATTTTACATGCAACTGGGAAATAAGATATACAGGCACTGGGGTATGGAGATCCATCTTGCCTTACTGGAAAGTCGGAGAGGTGAATGGGGGAGGATATAGGAGGGAGCAGACTGGGGGAGGGATATACAGTGGGATCGCTGTTTTATAGTGGTGGGTAGGGGAAAGATGGGGAGAAAATTTGTAACTCAAAATCTTGTGGAAATGAATGATAT
>NW_027186523.1:31266676-31319915 GCF_028583685.1 Petaurus breviceps papuanus
ATATATATATATATATATATATATTTTACATGCAACTGGGAAATAAGATATACAGGCATTGGGGTATGGAGATCCATCTTGCCTTACTGGAAAGTCGGAGAGGTGATGGGGGAGGATATAGGAGGGAGCAGACTGGGGGAGGGATATACAGTGGGATCGCTGTTTTATAGTGGTGGGTAGGGGAAAGATGGGGAGAGAATTTGTAACTCAAAATCTTGTGGAAATGAATGATGTCACCTAAACACAAACATAAAATTTAATTTAAAAAAAAAAAAAGAATGCTGTGGCTCTCCATGCTGCTGTGGCTTATTAAGTTCTTTGCTTTTATGATGGAATGGGCTTACTGGTTTTGGGATTTGGTTTTTCTGGTGTCTGAATAAATGTTTTGCTTCTGTCTTATGTGTAGAGAGTCTGTTATGTTTTGCTATCAAGCAACTATACTGGTATATTTATAGTGATATCTGGTGCTGTGAATATTGTATTGGCACTACAAAGTCTTACAAAGAAAAGATAAAATATTCCTTAATTCACAGAATTTAAAAGGATTGTAGATGAAAACAGTTTGACATCTTTCTAGATATTTATAGGATTTAGAGCTGGAAGAGACCTCAGAAGTCATCTATTTCAACTCCTTTACTTTACAAGTTAACTGACATGCCCAAAGTTCACACAGGAAAGAAGGTGTAGAGCCTAGATGAACTTTTACTTTTTGAAGATCAGGAAATTAAGACTGAAAATTGAAGTGACTTATCCAGGATAAATATTGCTCTTAAATGATGGAATCCATGACTTAGAACAAATTTTAAAATTCCTTGTCCAGTGTTCTCTTAACTATACAATAAGACAAGATTAAGGCATACAAATTAACCTTTTCCCTATTTTCCTGTCAATAGACTGGGAAATTTGCCTGTGTAATAAAAAAAAATTTTTAAATCAGATTGTGGGGAAATAAACTCTACTATAAGCAAACTACATACTCCTGCTTTAGAATACTTGTTCTAATAGACGAATGCAGAACCTCAACTAATTATAAGACATTTCTACTTCTCTGAATCACCTTTTCCTCCATCTCAACTGAAATTTCATCAATGTAAAGAATTTCTTCAACAGATACAGACTACAAGATCTCCTTTAACAGTCTTAGATATCTAGGGCATTGAGGAATTAAATCTCTTGCCAATGATCACCTAGTTAGTATGTGTGTCAAAGACTTGAACAGTCTTGCTAACCATTAACTATACCACAGTGCCCCACACCTTTTAAATCAGCTTAATAAAATTTCATCTAGGGGCTTCCAATTTTGACCTCCACAATGAGCTACTGAAAATAACATTGAAAATGCCCAAAGTCAGGAGATGGAATGTTTTGTTCTAAGAACAGCAAGTAGGCCACTATTAACGGATCAAAGAGTAGTGGTCAAGTGTAACAAGACTGAAAAGGGGAAGGGGATGTGAGGTTATTAAGGGTCTGATCACCAAACAGTGCTGTATACTTGATACTGGATGGGATAGGGAGCCAGTAGAGATTATCAAGTGGTAGGGGGGAAAGGGGAAGATGTGTGACATGGTTGGGTATGTGCGTTTGGACAGCTGAAGAGAAGACAGACTGAAACAGGAAAAGACTGGTAAGCAGGCTGACATAAAAGCATGCTGTTGCAATAGCCAGGTGAAACTGACAGGCCCTGACAACAGATTAGATATGGCAGGAGAAAGGAAGAGTTGAGAATGATACTGACGTTGCAAGCCTGGGAAGACTGTGAAGATGGCAGTACCCTCAACAGAAATAAGGAAGTTTGAAGGGGAAAGTTTTGAGGGCAGATATAATGAATTCAGTTTTAGACATAATGAGCTGAAGATACCTAACAGACATCTATTTTGAGTTGTCTAATATGCAGTTGGAGATTCAAGACTGGAGATTAGTTAGCATAAACAGACAACAATTGACTCCATGGGAGCTAATGAGATCACCAAGTTTAAAAGTATACAAGGAGAAACAGAAAGGGCCCAGGACAGACTACTGATGAGCAAACAAACTCTGACCTGACACATTTACAACTTAAGCCAGTTTGACCCTCCTTAAGAAACCTGGGAATCCACTGCTCCTGGGGACTATTTATCATACTGATGCCAGACGGAGTGTGGTCACCTAATGAGACATTTTAACCCTTCTGTACATTAGAATTTCAGAGTCTTCATCACCACCCTCAGTATCCCCAGTATTACAGGCATGTACCACCCCTCCCAGAAAGGTTCTACTGTAACATTTAAGAAATAATGCTTTTAGGGGCGGCCAGGTAGCACAGCGAGTAAGAGCACCGGCTCCAGTGTTGAGAACACCTGGAGATCGAATCCCGGGCTCAGACACTTGGCTCCCACCCAGAAACACCTGGCCGTGTAACCTTGAGCAAGTTACTTAACCCCAATTGCTTAGGGGCGGCCAGGTGGCTCAGCGAGTAAGAGCATCGGCTCCAGTGTCAGGATCACCTGGATCAAATCCGGGCTCAGATACTCAGCACCACACCCAGAAATAATAACTGGCCGTGTAACCTTGAGCAAGTTACTTAACCCCAATTGCTTTAAAAAGTAAAAAAAAAAAAAAAAAAAAGAAATAATGCTTTTAGGGGCAGCCAGGTAGTAGCCAGGTAGTACAGCGAATAAGAGCACCGGCCCCAGAGTCGGGATGACCTGGGATCAAATACAGGCTCAGACACTTAGCACCCACCCAGAAACACCTGGCCATGTAACCTTTAGCAAGTTACTTAACCCCAATTGCTTAGGGGCAGCCAGGTGGCTCAGTGAGTAAGAGCACCGGCCCCAGAGTTGGGATGACCTAGGATCAAATCTGGGCTCTGATACTTAGCACCACACCCATAAATAACTGGCCATGTAACCTTGAGCAAGTTACTTAACCCCAACTGCTTTTAAAAAATAAATAAATAATGCTTTTAAACAAACTTTAAGCCCACAATTTGGAAGCTAATTCATCAGATCCTACTTTATGACACACAGTGTATTAAATGTATTTTGTCCAAATATTTCACAAAAATTAATACAAGTAACTCAGACTATGTAATAATGAATTTTGTTTTTATAAAAGGTATCTCTTTTTAATTGTGGCAATTATTTCATGAGAATTAAGCAACCGACACTGGTTCCATTAAAAAAAAAAAGTTTTTCATTACCCTCTTCTTGGTTGAAAAAAGTTTAATTTGTTATCTTTTTTAGTTCCATTTTGCAAGCCCAATCTTACTTTATATTCCACTAGTACTGTTCTTTATAATTTCAATCTTTCTATAATCAAGTGTTTTCCTTAGAGCTGCTAAATTCTCTTCAGAGACCTCATTTTACTATTAATGATGACTCAATTCCTCTGATTTTTGATTGCACAAAGGAAATTGTGTTTTTACTTTAGTATTTTAGACTATAAAAGGAAAGGAGATGGAAAGGTTCAACTACACTGCTTCAAAATTTTAAAAACTGAATATAAAACTAGATAATCAAACAATTTCCACATATGGAAGAGGACTCAAAACCCTTTCTAGTCCAACTTATACATGAACAAGAATTTTCTCTTTAATTCACACTTGACAAGTGATCATCTAAACTTTAAAGATTTTTGGTGGTTTTCCTTACAAGTCTAAATGTCTATTTGTAACTCCCATTCATTGCTCCAGATTCTGCCTTCTGAGATCATGAAGAATAAATTTATTTCTTCCACATGATAAACCTTGAAATATTTATTAACAGCATGTTCTCAGTAAGTCTTATCTTCTCCAGGCTAAAATCCCCAATTACTTTAGTGATTTTTATTTAGGTGATACAATTTCAGGGCCCTTCACTATTCTGGCTGTCCACTCTAAATACTCTCTAATTTAATAAATATCCTCTCCCAAATGGAGATGTCTAGAACTGAACACAACACTCCAAATGTGGTCTGACCAGAACAGAGCACAATAGAACTATTCCCTTCCTAGTCCAAGACATTATGCCTCTTAATTAAGCTCAAGATTGCACTTCCTTTCTAGGTTACCATGTTTCTCTTCCTTTAGTAATATGTATATTCCATTAACTAAACTAAGGAAATAAAATAAGTAAGGAATAATATATATTATTATAACTAAGGAAATAAAAGATTTCTTTTTGTGTACCATACTGAAACTCCAGTAGCACCATTTTAAGATTAAAAAATCTGAAAATATTTAATTGCTTAAGTTAAAAAACCCTACACACTGTATATTTCTACTTAATTCATTTAAATAACAACATCAGAGGAGCAGAATTCCAAATAAGTAACAGTTTACCATGCAAAACTATTAAATTATATAGCACAATGTCCAAGGGATATCTGTTAAACTTAAAAAAAAAGTCAACCATACCCTACACAGCAGGATAAGACATGTGTATGTGTATGTGTGTGTGTGTACATATAAAACAAACTCAAAAATCGATGTTAGAAATACAAAGAAGCATTTTTCCTTTTTATATAGAAAGGTAAAAAAAATTTTCAGTCAACAGAACAATTTGTGACAAAATAGATGTTTGACTACATAAAAAATATAAATGTTTCTATAGAAAGACAATGTATTTATTTATTTTCTGGATGCATTAAGAGATTTATTGACATCTTGAAATCAAAAGTGAATGGGAAGAAAAGTAATTCACACCTATGCAATACCAGTCAACATATACTTTCAGAATGCTAGAATGGACCACATCAGAGTTGTAAAGTGTTCTCACAAAAATGTATACATCATTCCAATATAGCAATTAACATTTTCTCCCTAAAAATGAGGAAGAGATACAGACATCCTTAGAACACATAATAATCAGAAAAGACAATGTATTTAAAATAAAGAATAGCAGATCAGGGAAAATGAGTCGCAAGTGAGATTTAAAACCTGACATCTTGAACACCTAAGGAAATAAAAATGGGAATTCTTAATCTATAACAGATTAAGTCAATAAACAATTTTCACATGAGAAAAATACACTGAAAATCATTTGGAAGAAAGAGAGGAAAATCAAAATCACTCTGAAGTACCTACACTTCACATCCATTTAATTGGTGAAAACAACTAAAAGCAATAAAACTCTATGCAAGTATACACTCACATTCATTGCTAGTAGAACTACCAACTTGTGGGATCTTTTAGAGAGTGCTCTGGCAGAAAGTGGTAAATTACAAAAACAATTACGGCCTCTGACCTAATAATTCCATTACTAGGAATACATCATGAATTATTATCAAGAACAAAAAGAACTATCTCCTAAAAGATTTTCATGGCAGCATTTTTTAACTGTAAAAAATTGGAAGTAAACTAAATATTCAACAGTAAAATTATAGTTGAAATATTGTGGTTAACTAATGTAATGGAAAATTATAATGCAGAGACTGAAAATATGAGAATAAACACAATGGTCTTAGAAGGACTTTTATGAAAAAATAGAAAAACACCCACACCAACAATAATCATGAAAAAATGAATTAGGAATCAATGGACAAATAAAATTTAATAGAGCTATGGGGATCGTCATTTTTCATGCAGAAATTAATTGTGTAAATAGTTACTAAGAAAGCTTAATTGTTTGATGTTAGATGTTAAAACCTTTTTAAAATATCTTTGCTTTTAAAAGAAAAACAATGACACAAGTCTGAATGTGATAAGTTTATGAATATTGACACAAAGCTACTTAAAATTATAAATGCATCCAAATGACTTTTAATATGCAAATGTAAAGTTTATGTGCATTCCTAATTTTATATTTTGTTAGTCCATTATTTCAACCTAAGGACATCCTTTTAGATACTGATTATTCTATCATCCAACATGTACTATCCTTCCCAGTTTTCCCCCCTAAAACTGCTAATAGATGGCAAAGTGAAAATACACAAGTCATAGCCAAAAAAGAAAAATATAAATTCCAAATTTAAAAAACAAGAAATGTAATCACCAAAGTCCTGAGCTCCTATGCTAAAGAGAAATTATTAATGATGAATAGGAAAACACATAAATACAAAGGAACCTGTCAGAATTACACAAAAAAACAAAAAGAAATAAAGGATTCTAAAATAATACTAAAAAGTAAAGACACAAAATCAAGAATCTTATCTTGGAAATTTGAACATTAAACCTACAGTGAGGAAAAATGGACTTTAGAAAATTGGTTACTTCTACTTATAAACTCTTAGCCAAAAGGAATAGATAAAAGAAACTTATCAAGAAAGGGAAGTAAATAAATTTTAACACATTCAAAGAGCTAAAATTATACAATAATCAAGTCTTCTGAAAAAGGACTGTTAATACCTTCTAATGAAACCCCAGACATTAATCAAATGTAATGTTTTAGATATTTTACCCTATAGTTCTACTTTACTATGTGGGCATGAGACAGAGATTTCAAGAAAAAGTTTTACCCTTTCTTTAGAGGCCATGATATGCCAGGAATAAAGTCAAGTTCAAAAAAGTAAGTCCACAAGGAAATCCCTCTTGTTGGAAGGGGTTTTTAACAGAGTCCCTTTGTGGGAAGATGTCTCCTCAAGGCCAAGGATAACATACACATACATGTGCATATATACATATATAACATGGTCAGGTGGGGTTTCCCCCCATCCATTTAAACTCCTCCATACAAGCTAAAATGGTGGTTTTTTGTTTGTTTTTGGAGGGCAATTGGGGTTAAGTGACTTGCCAAAAGTCACAGGGCTAGTAAGTGTGTCAAGTGTCTGAGGCCACATTTGAACTCAGGTCCTCTTGACTCTGGGGCCGGTGTTCTATTCATTGTGCCACCTAGCCGCCCCTAAAATGGTGTTTTTGACGTTCTTCAAACACATCATTCCATCTCCTGCTTCCATGACTTTCTTTGCAAGGGCAATCTCCCATTCCTGAAATACGTGCCCTCCTGACTTCCTTCTTTTAGAATCCCTTATTTCCTTCAAAGTTCAACTTATATGCCAACTCCTAGATTAGAGCTTTCCTTGGCAAAATTATCTTGAATTTATTTTGTCTATAACATGTATGTAGTACTTATATAGGTGCATGTTGTCTCCCTAGTAAAATGTTAAGTTCTTCAAGTTGCTTCAATTATTTCTTAGTATCCTTGATACCTAAACACAGTCTCCTGGTACACATTAAGTGTTAATAAAATGCTAAAATGCTTAATAAAGTATTAGAATCACGGGTAAAGTTGGGACAAGGTGATCCAACTACATATAAAAGGGGGAGAGAGGTCTGAGACCAAATAGCCCACCTACAATGGGTTTCATTGCTTTTTTTCCTACTTTATTCTTTCCTCTAATGGGGGGGGGGGAAGAAAAGAAAAGAAACCTTGTAAAAGGAAATGGCAGGCAGAAAAAAAATCTAGTAATCACAGCTATACATGTTAATGGAATGAATATGCTCATAAAACAGTGAAGGACAGTACAACAGATCAAAAAGCAAGACCAACCATTCAGTGTTTACAAGAAATACAAATAAAATATTGATAGTTAAAATGAAAGATTGAACTAAAATCTGTACCTTTACAAAAATTGACCACATACTAAGAAATAAAGAATCCAAACAAGTGAAGGCAAAAGCATTATATACATTCTTTGCAGGTAATATAGGAACCAATAAGGAAAACTTGAAAATAAAGATCAATGAATTGAGCATACACCTCCAAAAACTATGAAGCAAATAAACTAATAATCCCAAAACAAGCAGAAATACACAAGTCTTGAAAATTACAGAAATATAATTGAACACAAAAAGACTATGGAAATAATAAATTGAATCAAGAGCTATGTTTTTTTTTTTAAAGACCCATCAAACATACAAACCATTTGCTTGTCTAATCTTTAGATCAGAAGTGAAAGAGAAAAAGAAAATCTTTACTGCTTAAAATTTGCATTAACAAATCTACACTTAGTGATATACCAAACTTCCAAGGGGATTTACTCTGTAGAATTAAAGACAATTTCAGATTCTTTTCTAATTAAAAAGTTTTACACAAAATCAATTTAACAATAAGAAAAAAACCTAAAAAATCTCTTAGAAAAAACAAAAGGTAAATAATCTTAAAGGAAGTAATAAAAAAGTGGGAATGAAAGGTCCCTAGTATTACAAGATCTCCAAGTATACAATAAATTAGTAATTATCAAAAATATTTTTTTTTCTGGTTAAAAAGAAAAACACATCACTGGAATAGAGTAGATAACCAAGAACCACAGCAACGCACAGAGTTAATGTTCGATAAATCCAAGAATCTAAATTAAACAAAGGGCTCCCAAATTAATAAGAACTAGAACAAAAAAATTTAAAAGCAGTTTGGCAGCAATTAGTTTTATATGAACATCTTATACCATATCCCAAAATAATTTCCTAGGGGATAAGTGAACTTAAAATAAAAGGTCATGTCATAAAAACAAAACTAGGAGAGTGGAAAGAATTGCCTTCCTTAGCTATGGTTTGGGGAAGAATACATAACCAAGACAAGGGATAAAGGACAAAAGACAAAGCAATTTTTTAATTATATAAAACTAAAAAGCTTTGCACAATCAAAATCAATTTGACAACTGAGAAAAAATCAACAGGAAATTCAAGGGAGAGTCTTTCTATCAAATGCTCCAGATAAAGCACTGAGGCCAAAATATGTAGTTAATTAATAGCCCTTAGTGGATAAGTGGTCCAATAATATAACATTTTGAAAAAGAGAAATGGAACTACCAACTACCATAAAAAAACATATTTCAAGTCATGAATAAGAGAAGTGCACCTTAAAACAATTTTAAGGTTTTTACCCCATACCCAGCAAATAAGGAAAAATTATAAAAAATGGAAACAATGTTAGAAGGGCTATGGGAAAATAGGTGTATCAATATGCTTCAGGTGAAGGTGTGAATTTTGTCCAACCATTTTGAAAAACAATTTGGAACAATGGTAGTCAGATTCCGCCCCCCCCAAACCAAAATATTAATAACAATACTTTTTGTGGTAGAAAAACACCAGAAACAAAGTAGGTGCCAATTAGAAAATGGCTTAAAACTGTAATATAAATAATGGAATAGTACTATATTACATATATATACTATAAGATAAATATAAGAAATTTAAAGAAACCTGGTAAAACTTACATGAAAAGATGCATAATGCAACTATGCATAACTAAGAGAATATATACAATGACCACGATAAAATAAAGGGAAACAACACTAAAAGACATCAGAATTCAAAACAAAGTGACCAATCTTGACTCCAGAGGCCTGACTGATGATGAAACATACTTCCTTTCCGTTTAAAGATGGTAAGACTACAGATGCATAATGAGGCAGATGCTCTCGGACATAAGTCTATGTGTCAGTTTGTTTTACTTAACTGTACTTCTTTGTTATAAAGCGTGGGGTGGAGGGTGGAGGAAGAGGTGTTCTAGAAAGTGCTGATGACTCTAAAAACCATTAGAGCTTTTTTAAAAGAAAATTATATGAGCAGAACAATATAAATAGTAATAACTGATAACCTGTCATAAGCTATAAATTTAATTAAACTAAACAAGACCATAAAATAATTGCATTTTGTTCAATTATTATCTTTACTGTATAAGTAAGCCCTAGTCAGTTTCACTGCCTTTTCTTCCCTCTACCTAGTATGCTGTTACCAAAACTTTCTCAAGAATAATAATAATGACAGCTAATATTCATATACTAGCTATGCAAAGCTAGGTTGTAAAGAGCTTTAAAAATATCTCATTTTATCCTCATGATAAACCCTGGGAGGCAGGTACTATTATCACCATATTACAGACGAGGAAACTGGGGCAAAGATCAAAGGTCTTGCCAGAGTCACAGTTGTTTAAGTATCTTAGGTCAAATTTGAACACATGATCCCAACGCTATCCACTATGCCACCTAGCTGCCTCTAAACATTCTCTAAAAGCTATGAATATTATACCCCCCAATTTCCCATCAAATCCAAATGTCTGACCACTTTTAAGTATTTAACCAAATACTACCTTGAATAATTTTTTTTGTAAAAACCTGTATCTTCTCATTAAAAAGTAATCTCTAGCTTTTCAAAATGTTGGAGAAGCAGCCAGACTTAAGTACATGAATCTTCCAACCACTCCTCTTTGGTTGACCATATCTTCCCCTATTTTGACTATGACACTCAGTGTTTGTGTGACCATGTTATGTTTACCTACTTCTAGTCTCTCCCCTATACAGTTCATCTTATATCACATATATATACAAAATATATTTATGATAAAATTGGGGAAAAGGAAAGGTAATAAACACATAATACTATGGCATATTTTTTAAACAAATATAACCATTTAAGAATTATTCTACAAATATTCTATAAACTTCAGTAATTTAGCAAGTACAATATAATTTTTTTAAAGACAATCAACAGAAGCTCATATGTTAAATCCCATCATAAAAAACTTTTATACTGGGAAGTCCATTTGCCTATGAATTCTGATTAAATTTAATTCAATAAATTAGCTCTTCCACAGCATTCATGTCAATTTTTCTTTAAAAAGATATGAACATGAGAGATTTTTTTGTTAGCGATACTCACTAAAATCTCTACCCTTTTTACAAAGGTTTCAATACAAAGGGGATTCTTTGCTTAACACTGTTTACATAATTGTAGTTAGGTTTTCCCTAAGTGTTTTGACCATGTTCAAAATGCTTATAAATGCTGACTTCTCTTTACACAAGAAACACCTTCACCATGCAGGTAAACCCCTGAGTCTCAGAGCAGTCATTATTGTCATCACCACTTAGAGACTCCCCTCTCCCAAGCATGTTGTACATCAAACCTTTCTTATAATAAAATTAGTTCCCACACTCTGAAGGTACAAGAACTATGTAGTTATTCTGATTCCACTGATTTACCCCATGACTGAAGTTTGCCTTTTTTTAACCTTCAGATTTGTATGAGGTTTTGACTTTGCATTTATTTCTCTGCTGTTATCACTTAATTGGCTTAACAACAGTTTGAGTAATGAGAATGACCTAAAATGATTTATTCTAGAAATGATAGTTAAACACATCTATCAACTTCTGTAATTTTTAAAGGAAATAAAATGTTTTATGTAGCAAAAAAAAAAAAATAGATAATCAACATTTCATTCTCAAATGTCCTATCAAAGACTTCCCAGAAAGTTAACATCCAATTACTAGCATTCATACCTTCTCCATATTTTGCTTAGTGGGGTGAGTAAATTCATTTAAACTTTTATTTTTAACTTTTAACTAGCAAGGAGAGTTTTTTACTTTTATGCCCTTAATGCCAAAAATAATGGGGTGAAAAAATCCTGCCATTCAGAGAATACTTATAATCCCTTCCGGGCTCAACTATGTACCATCCCCTCAACTAAAAACTATTTTCTTTCTCAATTCAAATATTCCTAGACCTCTTTCTTTCCTATGTTCCCTATTCATATTATAATAGCTGGGTATACATGCTGTATCTTTATATCCCCTTTTCCCCATAATTATAAGCAAAGGGCTATTTCGTTTCTCTCTTTTAAATCCCGTCAACAATATAATAGTACCAAAAAATCTTAAGGAATTGCCTGGTGCACCAAGAGGTTAAGTGACCAGCCCAAGGTCACACAAGGATTAAGTGTCAGAGGACTAGCTTAGAAAAAACCTTTTAGCTCTTTTCCTGGATGACTATTAGGTCAGTCTAAAACATTTCATTCAAACAATCTTTCTACCCTTATTCACGGAGGTAAAAGTTTACAGGCAAAGATGATAAAAAAAAAAGAATAAGTTTTAAAGTATTATTCCATAAATTATAATTTTAGTTCAACAAAATTACTCTATACACTATTTCTGTACTTTTTTCATTATCAGTACCATGAAATAGCATTACCACTATGATAACATCAAAGCATGGCTAAATCTTAAAAGATTATTTGAACCTATCTACAAGGCTCCTCTCATTTGTTCAACTGTATTATTTTAATTGCTATATGCTATTCAAAAAAATCAAAACAAGAATTTATCCTTATTAATATTATAAAGACTTGCTACAGATAGTACAATATATTGGCACTGGATTTATTAAATTCTTCTAACTCATAAATACAAATATATGTTTTAAATTTTTCCCCTAGATTAGATGATTGCCTTCATTTACAATATTGTTAACACTTTCTATTGTTAATTTCTGATATGGAATTTTCTGCTGTTTCTCCATACTTGAATAGCTACTGTTTACATAGCACTTTAAGATTTACAAAAGGCTTTTCTTACAACAACCTTGTGAGGAGACAGTACAAGGATCTTATTTTACAGATGAGTAAACTGAAGCTTGCCCATTGTCACCCAATTAGCTAGCACAGGAACCAATAAATTGTAAACATTTTTCAAGATTCACCTACTAAAAACTTCTAGCCCTAGGTTTGCCACTAAAAAGCTATGCAATCTACCCACCCACCTTTAGACTTCAGTTTCTCCATTTATAAAACAATGGTGTTGAACCTGCTGACCTAAAGCCCGTTGCCACTGCCAGTACTACTACATAAAATCCCTTTCAAAATGTATTAAGCTATCTCTAACCCCTTTACTCTTCTTTTCTCAACCACTTAAAGATGGATAGATATGACCCTCTCTCTCTTCACATGTCCACATTCTCTCCAAAAAATGTCTCATAGATTCAACAATCATCTTTACATCAACGGTTCCCATACATACATACATACATACGCACACACACACACACACACAATTTACACAACTTCCCTCTCAAACACCAGAACCACATAGCACAGATTTCCACCAAAAGACTCATTTGTATAATGCACAGCCACAACCTAATAGGCAGAAAACATACAGATCCATATCCCAAATTTCTGCAGAGCACTTGATCAAGGCAGAAGACAAGGGTTTGGACCCTATATGCAATGTAACCTGAAGCAAGACACAATCTCTTTGGGCCCTCAGCCAGTATCTTCAACCAGTGCAATATAAATTCTGAGGAGAGATCCCGACGGTGCAGTGGAAAGAGTGCTAGATGTGGAGTCAGAAGACCTGAGTGCAAACTCAAGCACCGCCAGTCACTACCTCAGTGATCATGGGCAAGACACCTCATTTCTCTAGGTTTCAGTTCCCCCCCACTGCAAGACTGAACATTTGAGGACCTCTTGAGTCTTTTTGAGCCCAAAATTTATGGTCCTATTATAAGAATGATTTTGGTTTTTTGTCATAACTCTAGCAGATTGGCTTGCATATAGTCCTTATATATCAGTTAGTGGAATTTAGACAAATCTGTATAACGAAGGGTTGCACTAAATGATTTCTAAGGTTAAAGCCTATGGGCTTATAAATCCCTTTCTATGGCGACAGATGACCGATAAGTTTTAGAGGTTTTATTTACATATATCTACACATATGCCGATCTCATGAGAGAAAGAAACTGGCATCACAATGTCTGACAATCAAGTCTGGCTACCTCTTAGTCAAGAAAGAACATAAAGCAATCAGATAAGTTCCTTCCTTTTGGTTTTAGAGTTGGTGTGATGAGATAGACCTTAGTCATCAAACCTTGAAACTGGAGTCACCAAGCAATGCCTTACAATTATGGATGCAAACTGAGATTGACACTTTTTATTTCTCTCTCCCTAAGCAGTGATATACTCAGAAATAAAATAGTTTAATTAATAATTTACCCCTGGAAGGTCTGTGTCTAAAATCCAACGTACAAGTGTTTTCTTCCTCAGGGCAATGGGAGAAAAGTGGTCTCTAACACAATTCAGGTAAGGAAGAAAATTTCAAAGGAATCCAACAAAATATCCAAATGGTATTTCACATTTCCCTAAAAAGATACTAGTACTGGGAACCTGAATTTGAGGTAATGATCATAAATCGACAGGTACCAAATCACTAAATTATGTAATCCTTCGCCTTCATAAAGGTCTCAAGAATCTAAAGTGAAGTAGATAAAAGTATTCAAGGAGAGCTAGAACAAAAAAACAAATGGAGAGATGAGCAAAGATTAAAACTCCTCTATTTCCTTCATTAGTTAGCACTGAAAAAAAATTATTAGCACTAAAAAAAAATTATTTCTGGAAGCTTACATTTTAAAGTAAACATCATCCATTCTGACACAGTAAAAACAAAAATAAAAATAGGACCTCCTCAAATCCCAGTTACTGTTAAGAATGACCCCATCTCAAATTGTCTCAACATAAAGAAAATTCTTATCAAAAGAAACAAAACAGCAAATAACTTATTGACATTTTTCTCCTAAGTGTATTTCTATTTCTCAAATAAAAAGCACAGAACAATAATGAATGAAACACACAAAGCAAAGAGAAAACGGCCATTTCCAGCGGGTAGGGTTAAAACACTTGCCATACACTTATTTTTTCCTCTTTGGCAAAACTTTATCACTTCAGCCCAAATCTACTATTTTCCACATAAGCTTCAAACTGTGGTCATCAACATATCTTTGTTCCTTATCTTGTTACTGGTTTCACAGGGAAAAAAAAGAAAGAAAAAAAAAAAAGAAAAATCACAAGGCACTGTAAAGTTATCACAATTCATTATAAGATCTAGTATCCACCTTACCTACATTTGAGTAAGGAATTCTGCTCTAAAGCTTTAACCACAAGTCAGAAGCTTTGGCCATAGGATAACCTGAACCTTAAAAGAAATATATTTACCCTCTCCTTTTGGATGTTTTCAACCCAGCCCTTTCTGTGGATGCCAGCACTACATCTTTTTCATTTTCTAAATATAGTTATGAGACTATTTGCTCCCTCAGGAGCAAAATCCTTCCCAAGCAGATCTCAGCTCTTAACCCCCTCTCCCCAAACCACCACCACTGGAAGGAGTAAGCACATCCCAAAGTCCCGCTTCCTCTTCCATTCCCCAGACCTCCACGGTTTCCAACGCCCCAGAGTCTTGCGCAATATCCGTAGGAGCAACAGCAGCCACCGGCCACCTCCCACCGCCTCCTCCCAGGACGGGAAATAATTCTTGAGGGGTCATTGTCCAGAAAAAGGGGGGGGGGGAAGAAGAATAGTAAATTGAAGGATGTTGCCTTTATTGGCTCCCCTTCTCCAGCTATATAACCTCACTAATCTACCTGCAGACAACTTTATGTCCTTACCCCAGTCGGTAGAGAAAATGGGGGGGGGGGAGGGGTTAAAGGGGAGGAAGAGTGAGGAAGGTTATCTCCCAGTTCAGGCCTCCAGCCCACAGTACCATCGCCTCCGCCCCATCAGAACTATTGTTCCCAAGTTCCCCACCCCCACCCCGGATAGGAAGTGATATTCACATCCCCTCCATAGCCTTCAACAAAATCCCCTAGGAAAAGGCTTCCTTCAGCATTACTTCCCCTCCTCACACATACATATTCACATCCCCTCCATTGCCTTCAACAAAATCCCCTAAGAAAAGGCTTCTTTCAGCATTTTTTCTCACACACACACGACCCTAGTTACCATCGCCTCAAGTGTGGGTTCTAGGGAGGTAAGCTATGGAAATCTTTGTACATGTTATGTCTCAAGGAGATGCCTTCTCCAAACGTTGGGGAAGAACCTGAGATATCCAGGCATGACCAAGTCCTTCCTCCCAATAACCACCAAGAGCTTGAAAGCCACCTAGGAGTTTAATGCGCCCTACACACCAATTTCACCCTCTCCTCTCTTTTCACTCCACCCTAGGAAACGCAGGATTGGGAAGAAAACGACAACCTGAAGCACCCACTCCCTTGACCCTTTCCAGGCACTCCAATGAAAAGGCTGGGCTGGCAGAGGAAGGGGGACTTCAGGGCAGGAGAGAAGGTGCCAAAGCCACTCACCCTCCACTTACCCCTGTCCCCCAGTCAGCGCCTCAGGGTGCCCGAGGCGGGGGGCTCGGGGGAACAATAGGTGGTCTCCAAGACTGGGGGGGGGGGACACCGTCTCACAGCCACTCCCGCTGCACTGGAGGGGGCTGGGGGAGGGACAAGAGCTCAGGGCGGCGGCTGCCCCACCCCCCACGGCCCCGGGAGCCCCCCCCCACGCCCGGCAGGTTGGCGTCTGCGCCGCCGCCCCTGGCTCTCGCTGACACCCCCTCCTCAAGCACGGGCACCCACACAAAGCGACCCCGGGCAGGGTGGGGGCGGTGCGAGGCAGAACTCACCATGAAGTCCCGGGCGAAGTTGTCTTCCCCATTGTGGTCCGGACTCTTCATGGCCTGGACCCTCTGGATGAATTTCCTCAGGATCTCCACTTGTTCCATCGCCTCGCGTCCTCCCGGCGGCTGCGGCCGCTGGCCCCCCCGCCGCCGCCCCCCCCCCCGCCCGCCCGCCCGGCGCAGGGCCCGCTCCGTCTTCCCCAGGTCGCTCCCCCTTCCCTTCCCCCCCTCCCCGCCCGACCACCGCCTGCCCCAGCGGCCCCTCCCGGCCACCCACTCTCCCGCCAAGCCCAGCCGGCAGCGGCAGGGGAGGCACCGGTGTCCGGCTCACACCCGCACAACTTCCAGGAGCCGTACACTGGGAGAAGCGCCGCGTCTCAGCACCAACCCCGGCCCCCAGCTGGTTCCATCCTCCTTCCCCGCCCTCCTTCTCCGCCTCCGCCAGAGACGCCGCCGCCGCCTCCGGGACGCGACTCCCTTAGATTGCCCAGCCCCCTCCGCCCCGCACAGCCGACCTCTTTCCCCAGGAGCGCGTCCCCGCCGCCGCCCCGACGCGACGCGCGGCCCCGCGACCGCAGCCCCGCCCCAAACGGAACTCTCTGTCAATCGCTCCAGCCCTTCTTTTCTCTTCCAATCTCCGACTTAAGGTACGCCCCCCCGCTCAATCCTTCGGGCTCCAACTGGCTGGAAGAGGCGTCGGTTGACTGGTGGAGCGATCACCGCTCTCCTTCCGGGGCCGGGGTTCCCGCCCCTCCACTACCCTGGTGGTGAATTAGCTATCCCGAGAATTTTCTCTCCAGGTTATTATAGCCCCCCCCTCCCGCGGTAGAATTGTTCTTGTAATCTTTTAGGGCTTTGCCCTGATGGGGCCCAGTAAGACTTTTGTTGGGTTGAGAATATCTCCCTCCCCATACTGAGGAAAAGTGCATTTCCGAAACTGTTTAAGCTTCCTCCTTCCCCTTCTCCCCGCCCTCAATCACTAAACTGGAACTACAATTCCCAGCATGCAACGTTGGTGGCGAGAAAGGGAGCCGAAGTGTAAGGGGGTAGTGTCTGTGAGGAGTCCTGGAAGGAGTGGGGCTTGCTGGGAATTGTGGTTCTTGTGTCTATGTCAAAACCTGCATTCCCCAAACCGTAGTCAGGTATTCAGCAGCCATTGGCTCTTCCTCTCTGTTTCCTGGTGCTCGGATAATCTGGACGGGTTCACTAGATGGAGGTGAAACTCTTTTGGGGGGAGCTTACCTGTTCCCCTCAGCCACCCCATTAAGAAAATGCTCATACTAGCTAGGTTTAGTCGTAAGGTTGGGAAATGTGTCAGCTTTCGTATAGACCGAAGAACCGCAGCATTGCTTTAAATCATAGCATACTTAAGTTTTAAGTACGTGAAAGGATCTTTGAAATCAACTCATATTAACTCATTTATAAAGAGTTTTGAGATTTACAAAAGATTTTTTCTCACCACAACTCTGTGAGACAGTTGCAAGTATTATTATTCCCATTTTAGAGATAAGGAAATGGGAACTAGAGAGGTTCAGAGACTTGCCCCAAGGTCACCAAACTAATCTTCAAATACCCAGATTTTTGAACTCTTTCAACCTTCTCACTGAGATCTGTAAACCTGAAGAAAACAGGCATTGTGTTGTAACGGATAGAGATCTGGCCTTGGACTCAGGAAGACATGGGTTAAATCCTACCTCTACCTCAGTAGTGTCAGTCACCAAACACTTGTTTGCCCAAACCCTCTAAGGCTCATCTAAGTTGCAGAAAGGTTCCAGTCTGCGTTGGAAGAGGGAGTTCGTTACCAGGAGCTCTCTAAACAGATGAAATTATGGATCCAGTCCAAAAAAGATGTTATGTATATAATAAAATGTATGTATTGTGTATGTAAATATAATTTACATTGTGTGTGTGTGTGTGTGTATTGTGGAAGGGACTTGAGTGTCCATCTAATTCAACCCATATACGAAAGAAATCTATTCACATCCATGCAAGTAGTCATCTGCTTGAAGACAAGTCCAGCACTTCTAAGACAATCCTAAAAGACAGTAGTAATTATTAGGAAGTTTTTTCTGATACCAAGCCTGAACTGACCTCTGCAACTTTCACTTGGTTCCTGGTTCTGTCCTGTGAAGCCAAAAAGAACAGATCTTCTCTATGTGACAGGCCTTCAAATATTTGAAGACATTTGAAGAAATATTTTCCCCACTCCATACCTCCAAGTCTTCTCTTCTCCAGGCTAAACATAGCCCTTTCCTTCAATTAATCCTCATAGATCATAGACTCAAGGCCATTCACCATCTTGTTTGCCCTCCTCTCCAAACTCTGCACACCCATAATTAAGCACGATTCTCCCCATAATGTCTGAAGAGGGCAGAGTACAGGAGGATGACCATCACCCTATTTCTGAAACCTATGGGTCTCTTAATGCAGCTCAAGATTGCATTAGACTTTTTTTGGCTGCCACAGCATACTGCTGATTCATATTGAGTTTGCAGTTCACTAAAAACTTCCACATCTTTTGAAGAACAACTACTGTTTAACTATGTCCTACCCTCCTCCCACCCCAACCCCTATCTTGGCTTTGGAAGTTGATTCTTTTTCCCACCAAGTGTGAGACTATGTTTCTCACTATTAAATTTTATCTTGTTAGATTCAACCCACTGCTCTGGCCTGTGGTGTTAAATTCAAATAGAAATGGATCCCTGGGGGCCACACATTGACTTAAAACCCACAAATTAATATTACCTATGCTGTATTTTTACATATTTTATTAAACATTTTCCATTTACATCTTAATCTGGCTCAACCACACATGGAGTCCTATAGGCAGCCAGTTTGACACCTCTGCTCTAGCCTGTCAAGATTCTTTTAAATGTTATTCTTGTCTATAGTTTGATTGTCCTGTGTTCATTACATTTGATCATATAAAATAACCTCATGAGAAAAATACAAAGCAATTGAATTTGGAAATTAAGAAGATACTGGTGACTGTGAAGAGTGCAATCAATATAGTGGTGGAATCAGAAACTGAATTTCAGTGGGATAAGTTAAGAATGAATGAGAGGGGCGGCTAGGTGGCCAGTGAATACAGCCCTGGGGTCAGGAGGACCTGAGTTCAAATGTGATCTCAGACACTTAACTCTAACAAGCCCTGTGACCTTGGGCAAGTCACTTAACACCAATTGCCCCTCCAAAAAGCAAAAAAAAAAAAATGAATGAATGAATGAATGAATGAGAAAAGCAGGTATAGACAATTTGTTTCAGAAAATTAGCAATTAAAGTAAAAAGAGAAATAGCCCTTAGATTTGAGGGAGGGGAATCTGATCAAAATTTTATTTTGTTTATTTTTCCCATGATAAGGGAGGACTGTACATATTTGAAGAGCATATTTGAAGGTCCCAGTGGATAGAAAGGATTTGAAGATGTTAGTTACTGGTCCTTCAAGGATTTATATCCTGACACTTTACTTTTCTTCTTCTCTTCTCTGGTCTAATTTTTTGATTGTTTCATTGCTCATTAGCCCCACTATTTGGAATAATTTGTCAAGAAGCAGAAAAGAATATGAATGCAAATCAGCCAGTCTTGCTACCTTTCCAGAGCTCTCATTATAGTTTCAGTGAGAAAGAGATTGAATCTAATTTTCCAAAAGAAGTTTCAGATTCATCTTCCTATTTCAAGTTCCTAGTACCCCTTTCTACACATTAGCACTGGTAATAATGCTTTACACTTGCATAATAATTTTAATTTTCAAAACACTTTCATAGCTATTATCTCAGAAAAGTTAACATTTTGTGGCTTTCATAGCATTATAACTCTAAAATTGTGAATTACTTTTATTGTTTCTTATGTATCTGGGAAGCAATTTGATAGAATTTTTCTCATCTTATAGGTGAAGATACTAAAGAAGAAGGATCTGAAATGACTTACACAATGTTAGAAAATACACAGCAGAAGAAAGACCAGAAACCCACAGGGCCTGAGTTTCTAGCTTGTTGCATAAACTACTGAGTCATTATGCTTTTGTACTGGAATAATTTATGTGAAACTAGAAAAGAATATTCATTCTATTCCTGAGTATCTCCCTAGTAACACCTTTAAAAGAGAATAGATAGGTAGATAGATAGATAGATAGATAGATAGATAGATAGATAGATAGATAGATAGATGAATTAAAGGTTGGATTAGATTGATAGATAAATGATAGATTAGATTACAGAAGAATAAAAAATTATATATCAATAAATTTTATAGATATAGATAGATGGATTACAATTCATTCTAAACCCCTGATACAGGAAACTGGCTGATCCTTTCTAAATTCTAATTGGTGAACTTAAAGGAGGAAAAATAGAAAGAGATCTTTTTGCCTAGGCCACCCTGAATCTTCCTCCCTCACCTCCTTTATGAAGTGGTCACAAAGAAGGATTGGTTTTAAAAAAAGGAATGTGAAATTCTTTTAGGAATTTTACATTAATGCACATAGAAAACATATTTGCTATTGTTGGATTTCTAAAAAAGACACTATAGATGCAGCAGTCTGGTCGTGCCATTCCCTTACTATTGTCATTTAAAGGAATATGAAAGAGATTTATGATTTTATTGAAATACAAAATTCTCTGATGAGAAAATTCCCAATCCAGGTATCTCTCCACTATGCCACACTACCTCTTGTCTATCTATCTTTCTGTCTATCTATCTATCTATCCCCTTTAAAACCTAGTTACAGACTGTATTTCTAGGCTTACTGCACATTACCCACTCTGCATTCCAATTCAATCTTTATTCTCTTCCTAGAGCTTGGTATTACAGTTCCTGCCTTCATGCTTTTGCATACCTGAAATGAACTTCTAGTCTAGGTCTTTTATAATTTGTAGCTTTATTCGGGGCTCAGTTTATATACCCATTCCCTTGGAAAACCTTTTCTTATCTTTGCACCCTCCAGAGATCTCCTGTTTACAATAAGCTCCTAAAGGGCAGTGACTGTTTTTCATTTTGTCCTTGTATTCCCAGCACTTAAGATGATGACTTATGCATTTTTGTTGTTGTTGAGTAGTTTCAGTCCTGTCTTGCCCTTCATTGACCCTATTTGGGGTTTCTTGGCAAAGATACTAGAGTGGTTTCCCATTTCCTTTTCCAGCTCATTTCACAAATGAAGAACTGAGGTAGAGTTAAGTGACTTGCTCAGGGTCACACAGCTAGTAAGTGTCTGAGGCCAGATTTGAACTCAGTAATATGAGTCTTCCTGACTCCAGGTCCTTCAATCTATCCACTGGGCCATGGTACTTAAGAAATGTTTGATTGGGGGAAACAACCTTTATCAAAAGCACTTATTCCAATGCCAATAGAGAAAAAGGGGAGCATTACTTCTCTCCTTGATCATCTACAAGAGTAATACCATAATCTTAGACATATGGCACATTCAGATGGAGAATTATAGGGAGAGAGAATGAATTTTCTATTACATTCCTATTAAATTTATTTTCCTAGTGCTTGATATTTTGAAATGTTTTTTGAATGCTTTGTATAATTTATCCTCAGAGCTTTGCATCTGTGATTTAAATATCCTGGGTTACTTTTGTACAGTATGAAGCATAGAACATGATTTGTTCACAATCACACAGCTAGTTAGTGACAGCACTGAATGAAACAAAAGCCCTTGCACTGAGGGTGCTCCAAAGTATGTCATGCAATAAATGCTAACTGCAGCTATAATTAATACTAATTACAAGACAAGGTAATATCGTAGGGCCATGCCTCTGACTTTTCTTTTTGTCTTTCATATTTCCTACGCTATTTTATTTACTAGTGACTGAGAGGCAGCCTGGCTAGTGCTTAGATGATCAAATCCTGCCCTTGACATATGCTACCATGTGACCATGTGTAGGTCATGACCTCTCAGTGCCCCCAGGCCACATTCTAAAGCCATAAATTGCAGGGATCAGCAGATCTCTACCCCAGGAGTCATTCCCCTTAAGTCTGTGGAATCACAGGTCTGGAACTCTCTAGACACCTGTCCCCCAATACCAAATACAAAGTAAAAGCATTTCTGTTCAAAAACTTTTTCAAAATAAAATACTATAAGATCATCTAGTTAATATCCCTTTAAAATAATGATATTTGGTTTCATTTTGAAAAATTCATTGGTTTCTTTACTCAGAAATGAATAATGGCCCAAGTTCCTGAAATTATTGCTCTCTAAATGCAATATTGATTTAGTTCAGGCAAATTAAGACAGTGTCTCTAACTTTTCCTTCCTTCTTTACCTGTTTCTGAAGCTATTATCAGAAAAAGCCATTTTTAGTCAATGATCACTGGGCTCTTTAAGGAAAAAGGTAATCCTTATTCAAAGAGCACATTCTTTTTCCTGCTTCTTAAACATTAGCCATTCTTAGGTGTGAAAAGCTTCTCTTTAATTATTTTTTTCACTTGTCATTATAGATTTCAGGGCTGCAGCTAGCCCCCTAATTACCTAGCCCATGTTCAGATATAAATAATTAGTGTTTTTACTGAACTGTGCTGAATAAAAATCTACAGGGAAGAATTTCATTTCCAAAGTTCTGTATAACATTACATGGAAATCTTTTAATGCCCATGGAATTCCATGAGGTACACTAGCTTGCATATTATGTTTCATTCAGTGAAATCATTAGGTGATTACTTCCTAGCCTCAGGGAGTATCACATGACAAGATGCCCATTTTATAGTCATATTAAAGTTCATTTAGTACCTGAGAAATTTGTTACATGTGTCTGTTTACTACCTATTGGACTGTTTACTTTCTGTTATAACATTTCAACTACTAAACATTTGCTATTTTAAAATTTATTTTAATATGACATCAGTTACTTTTTAAAACAACAGTAAGCTATTTAAAAACTTCAGCTTTATTTTTATCTGTGCTCTTAAACATTTTCTTCCATTTTAACATATAATCTTTTTTGTTTATCCTAGCAATCATTTCCCCATTTATCTGTTTTATTTCCTATAATATATTTTTGAGAGCTCTAATTATTAGGGAGTGTTTCCTTATATTTAGCCAAATCTCTATAATATTTCTAAGTCCCCATAATTCTGCTTAAATATTCCCTGACTCACTTCACCAACTCCAAGTTGTCAGCAAACATTCTTTAATTTCTTTTTCTACATGGAAGCTTGAGTCTTGTGAGATTTAGTGTTCTTTCAACAAAACTTAGTTTGTTCTCTACTTAACCTCAGCTCTCCCTAACTGATCTTTGTATTACACAATTGCATCAATACTATTTTAAGTATATGTAACACAGGATCATGTGTCTAATAATTGGGTCATGGAGTGGTTTTATTTGCAATAGACTGTTTGCAAGACAGAAGTTAAGGAATAACTAGAATGGTATCTCTTTAGCACCTAACCGAATGCTCTGTATACAGTTATTGTTGTTAAATCATTTACAACTCTTCATGACCCCATGTAGGGTTTTATTGACAGAAATACTGGAGTGGTTTGCCATTTCTTTGCCAGCTCATTTTACAGGTAAGAAAACTGAGGCAGAGTTAAGTGACTTGCCCAAGGTCATACAGTTAGTGGGTGTCTGAGGCCAGACTCAAGCTTTCCTGACTGGAGGTCTAACACTCTATGCACTGTGCCACCCTCGCTGCCCCCATCTCTATACAAAATAGGTGCTTAATAAATGGTTGTCTAATTCAATTGAAAGAACTGAAGCATTTGCTTTGAAACATTAGATTTGGAGTCAGATGAGTAGGGTTCAAATTCTACTTCTACTTGCTACCTGGGTGACTTTGAGCAAATTACTTGAGCTCTCTGGGCCTCAGTTTCCTCATCTGCAAAATGAAAGTATTGGACCAGATCACCTCTGAGGTTCATTCTAGCTCTAAATCTGTGATTTTATGATTCTGTCAATTGAATTAATTCAAACAAAAGAAATATCCTAGAATATTTAAAAATTAACTTAAAAAATATTGAGGTGGGTATTTTTTTCTTAAACATAAAGCATAAAGCTACTTAAACCTTTTAAAAATCCAAATGTTGTATTAGGATGTTAAAAACAACCTCAGTATCCTTCAATGCATAGATAATTTAAAAGTGGAGAAACATGTCTTCAAGTCTTCAAGAACATTTACTATTTCTAACACAACTTCAATTATTTTAGGGAATAAACAATTTGCCCCCAAATAGAGCCAATAGCATTTGACATACTCTCTTCTTGGCTATCTGACTAATGTCATTTTATGATGCATTGCAAGGTTATGGGTTGGGAGATATCTTTACAAAGGGAGGAAATCAGCCTGACCCTACTCCCTGCCCCTCTTCCCACCCACCCTTACCCTGCTCCTACCTTAGACAACAATGCTATGTGGAGTTGTGAACTGGCCATCAGGCTTGTCCGTTCAACCAATGAAGACCACCCTGCATGCCAATATACATCACTTCATCAATATATACAGGTATTGGCTATCACACCAACATTCTAATTGGAACCTTGGGGTTGGTGAGTTTGATTAGCTCCTCATTAATCAGATTCTATCTGCTCAGCATTTCTCCTCTCATCATTAGCATTTCCCAACCTTCTGTTTCCTTAATTCCTGTTATTGACCTAGACCTAAACAAACACTTTTCTCTGTTCTCCTCACTCTATACCCTTAAAAAAAAGTTTTATTTGCCTTTTGCTTTTACATCATACTGATTTCCAGACATACACCTATTGTATTTTCATTGTAATAAGAAAAAATAGTTCAGCAAAACCAACTACTACAGTGCCCCTAGTCTAAAAGTATGCAAAATTCCAGGGCCATTGTCTCCCACCTATCTAAGGGAAGCCTCACACCTTTTTTTTTATTCTCTAATCCCAATCTAATTAAACCCAACCTCTCCTCATGCTCCCCTTCTCATACTCATATGACCCTCATTCTGCTAGGACAACTCCCCTAGGCCTTTGAACTTCTGTTTGAAATGCTCATTATACCTCCAGACATGAACAAAAACTTTCCACTTGACGGCACCCTACCATCCACTTCCATCTCCATGCCCTTTTGCCTGTATTCCACTAGAACCAGTGTTTTGCTAGAACTGGGATCATGGGCTCTGATTAGTGAACTTTGAGTGGGTCTTTCCCCGGCTGAAGTCTGCCACACTCTGTGTCATGTTCCTGCTCTCATACCTCTCTCCCACATTCCACCTGTGTGGTCTTTCCATATTGGAACTTAAATTTCTGGAGGATAGGGTTTCTAACTTGCTTACTTATATTTGTATCCTCAAAAATTAACACAGTGCCTGGCACAGTGTTTAATAAGTGCTTTTCCATCACTTATTTATGTCCATTTAAGGCTTCCACCACTCTTCCCAGCTGATGAGACCAGGAAGACAGGTTGGGGTTGACATAATCCTTGCTCTCCATGGTTTGTTACAGACCTTTGTTCTGTTTCCACTACTCAATAATCTCTCCTCTTTTGAAGTTCGTGTCTTCTGTACATTTCATCTCCCCCATCCTTTTTAGTCATTAACAGCACCCTGTCCCCAAAATTTTTAGCACCTCGTACATTACCATCTTCACCATCCTCTCCTCTGTAATTGTGCTCAATAACTATGTTGATGCTCTCTCTAACATCCTCATCTCATAGAGCTTTACCCTCCTTAAATTCAGTGATCTACATCTCAAACAGAGAAGCATTTGAGAGGCATCATGGCAAAGTGGACAGAGAGTTTGGCTTGGAGTCAAGAAGACCAGCATTTAGGGGCGGCTAGGTGGCTCAGTGAATAGAGCACCGGCCTTGGAGTCAGGAGTACCTGGGTTCAGATCCGGCCTCAGACACTTAACATTTACTAGCCATGTGACATTGGGCAAGTCAACCCCAATTGCCCTGCCTTCTCCCCTCCAAAAAAAAAAAAAGAAGACCAGCATTTGAATTTCACTTTAGAAATTATCTATGTTGGCAGGAAGGGCAAGTCATTTAACCACTTCTTCTCTTTTCAATGTCTCCTTCTCCCCTGGCTTCTTCCCTTTGTGTCTACAAACATACTCACGTCTTCTCCACTGACCTAAATAAAATTTTACTTAATCCAGATACCCCTCAAGTCACCATCATCTTTCTCTGTTTCCCTTTGTTGCCAAACTTAGTAAAAAAGCAGTGTACTTTAATTGCTTTCTGTTTGACTCTGTCCGCTTGCATCCTTCCACCCCTTGCAATGTGGCTTCCATCTCAATCATTTTACTGATATTGCTTCCTCGAAGGTCACTAATTTCCCTAATTAACAATTTTGTGGTCTTTTTCCAGTCTTCTTCCTTCATCTCTCTGAAGGATTTGTCATGGTTGACCACTTCTTCCTTTTCAAAACTCCTCACTTGTAACATAACATTTTCTCATATGACTTCTATATTACTGCTCTGACTACCTTCTGTCTCTTCCTCTGATTCCTTTTTCTTCTCTTCCTTCCTCAGGTTGTCATTTTCACGACTTCATCCTAGGTTTAATTCTTATCTCTTTCCCTTGGAGAGTTGATCCACACCTATGAATTCCCCTACCTCCTCTGTAAGATGACTCTCACCCTGATATATCTGGCTCCACCCTTTCTCCCAAGTTTCCTTTATAAATTTCCAGCTGCCTCCTGAAAATCACGACCTAGATCACCAAGCATGTATTATTTATCATTTGTCTGGCCATCCTGCTTATGCCTCAAGTTCAACATGACCCAAACTGAACCCACCCTCTTCCAAACCTGCTCTTCCTGAAGATGCTCTCCCTTATTTCTATTAGTGGCCTCACCATTCTTCAATTATTCCAGCTCAGAACTTTGGAGTCATCTTTGGGTCAGCCCTCTTCTTCATTCCCCACTTCCAATCAATCGTGGAGTCTTATAGATTCCACATCTACAACACTTCTTGCATCCATCCCATCCTTCCTATTTCCACTGCCAATGCACTAATTTAGCCTTGGCAGCTAAGGGCTTGTGCAGCTGACAACAAAGGCAGCTCCACAGTGACAATTCCCTTGAGACTGATAGCACAGGCACAGGGCAGGAGTTAGACCGCCCCCACTATGTTGGCTGAAACCATACCCAGCAATCAGCAACTGTCAGTGTCCTCAGCTGTAGCAGCTGACATACCCTAAGGAGGCAAGGGCTCGTGTGATAGACTAGAAGCAACCTTGCACACAGCATATTTGATTCTGTGCTGCTCGTTACTCACTACCCTTGCCTGGAAATAGTTAGGCTTGGGTCTTACACTGTCAGGTAAGAATCTGAGTCTAGTGACTGGATTGAGTCAGTTTCCTGGGAAAAGTTACTATGGGAGTGAATGGGGGTTGAAGGAAAGTCTGTGTACAGGATGCTCCTGTAAGAACTTGATCCCCCAGGATCACTGAAACTACCTGAGATTCTTTTTCAACTGGCTCTGTGTTCATGTATTTAACTTGGGGTCACAAGGCCACTGGCACAAAGGGGACTTATAAGGTAAGAAAAGAGCCAAGAGGTTGGCCTAAACTGGTCAAATTTCGTGAGGTAGCACCAGTAATAACAGTAGGCCTCCACCTTGGCTCAAAAGGTTTCTGGCTGATAGTGAAGTTTTAACGGTCTTCTTGAACATAGTAACAGGGGAAAATATCTCACTATATCTTGCTTGGACTAAAGCAATAGCCTCCTAACTGCTCTCACAGTTTCTAATCTCCCCCATTTCACATACCAATTAGGGAGAATAAGATCTGAGATCTCACTGGTATGGGGAACCCCTAATAAAGAATATACCCTCTAACAAGTCAACTCAAGAAGCATTTTTAAAAAGTGCTTACCACGTGGCAGACACTGTGCTAAACTCTGAGAATATAAGCAAAAAGAAAGACAGTCCTTGACCTCAAGGAGCTTACATTCTAACAGGGGGAGACAATACATAAAAAGTAGCTAAAAAGGTGGGAGAATAGTGAAGAAGTCTAGAGACTTAGGAGAGAAGCCGGAGAGGAATTGAAGGAGTGAATCTGGCTGACCTGGGTATTTTCCTGAAAATTGGAGGTTCTGGGAGGAACTGAACAATCAAAGGAAGGAGGCCTAGTACAGAAGGGATTTTCGAAGGAGAATCTGCCAGAGTGAAGTGACCTTCCAAGGTGAAAAGGCTTCTGGGGCATGGTGGGAAAAGAAGTCTGGAGAGTCAGGATCAGAATACAGAGAGGGATGGAGTGAAGTTGGCTTGCCCCAGGCACTTTTTTAAAAATGGAGATTCCCAAAGGAACTCATCAGTCAGAGAAGGGGATGGATGGCAGGGGTGGAGGTATCTTCTAAAATGAGAAGATTGCTGGATAATGATGGAGAAAAAAGACTGGAGTAAAGCACAGAGAGGAGCAGAGAGGCAGATTAGCTCCTGTTCTATAAAATATAGTTTTAGAGAGGTCCTGGAGGCATTGAGGAGCCAAGTGATTTGATGAGAGTCTCACAGCCAGTATGTGTCACAAGTAGAATTTGAACACACTTTCCTAACTCTGAGGCTAATTTTCTATCCAATATGCCATATTAACTCTTTACACGACAATACCAGATGAAATTCCTTAATGAAGTGATTCCCCTGTGATTCAAAGTATTTTTAAAAACTTCAGTAGTTCCTCACTGCCAATAAAATGAAAGCCATACTATTCACAGCTCTCTACAATGTAGTCCAAACTAGTTTTCTATGCTTATCTTCCACTTTGTCTATCCTACAAACTGTTCCCTGAATTAAAATTCTACTTTCCAGCCTCCACTTCTTTGCTTATGCTCTTTCCTCAAGAATGTTCTCAGCCAAATTTCTACTTGTAAAAACCCTACCTTTAAGTTTCAGCTTTAAAAAGAAACAAAAACAACAACCAAAAAAACTTCTTAACCTGGTTCAGTCTTTCCCCTTTCTGATCACGGAAGCACTTTGTTCATATCTCTTTGATTTCTCCTATTAGACTATCAGCTACTTGAAAGCAGGGCAAATGTCTTATTATTCTTTGTATTTCTCACAATACCTAGTAGGGCTACTTAGTTGTTGCTGTTCAGTCATTTTCAGTTGTGTCCCAACTCTTTGTGACCCCATTTGGGGTTTTCTTGGCAAAGATACTGGAGTGATTTGCCACATCCTTCTCTAGCTCATTTTACAAATGAGGAAACTGAGGCAAACAGGGTTAAGTGACTTACCCAGGGTCACATAGCTAGTAAGTGCCTGAAGCCAAATTTGAAGTCAAGAAGAGGGTCTTCTTGATTCCAAGCCTGACACTCCCTCCACTGACAGCTAGCTACCCAGACCAACTTAAGCAAGTAATATTTTTTAATTGAATTGAGATCAGGTGAGGTGAGAAGGGAATGGTGGACGAATTGTGGGCCCAGTAGTGAAGAACAAGGAATAGTTCAGTCAGTGAGATTGTGTGCAGAGAGAACTGATGGACGCTGAGTACAGACTGAAGCATTTTTTCTCTTTTCTTATTCACAACATGACTAATGTGGAAATGTTTTTGCATGACTTCAGAAGCATAATGGGCGTCATTTCTTGCCTTCTCCCAATGGGTGATGGAGGGAGTAGAAGAAGAGAGATAATTTGGAACTGAAAATAAAAATTAAAAACAAAACAAAAGTAAAGTCTTCAGGAAATGAGAAGAAAAAAGACCGTAAACAGTTTGCTGCCACGGTTCTCTGGTGGTGCTCCTAGTGAAACAGAAAAGAACTGAGAAACCAAGTAGGAGAGAGCAGGGAGAAATTTGCAGTGACTTTGAATAGATTGTGTAATGTTTATGTTTCTTCCATGGATGTGACAATTATCTAAGTGCAGAATGACTGATTTTCTTCTGACAAGAGAAGGTAAAAGGACTTATACTATCCCAGTTATCAGTGAGAATGAAGTCCTAGTGTTCTGTAAAAAGATGGAAGAAGGGCTTCCATGGGAAAACAAAGAATAAAAAGTATCTAAAGAAGGTAAAAGTGAGGACTGATCTGTGTCAGAAGGCTGGATGGTGGATGACTTTCATGAAGAGGAGAAAGGAAAGAAAGGCCTTCTCAACACTTGAAAAAAAAAAAAGCAGAAACAAAAAAAAAAACAAAAAAAACCAACCCAGATATGAGACTTTTGCCAAAGAGGAGGCAGCTGGATAATCTAAGAGGAAGCAGCTGCTTGTCTTTCAATGATGATGGGGTTCCAGGGGGCTATCAGTCAATCAATGATCAACAATTATTTATTAAGTGCCTATTTAGTTCGAGGCATAGTGGTAAGTGCTGGGGCAGAAGTACAAAGAATAAAACAATACCTTTTTACCATGGGTTTACAGCTAATAGGAGAGACAAGTAGTACATATAAATATATATGTAAATACATATATATATACATAAAACACTAATAAATATATACACATACATACAAGGTAGTTCAATTGAAGATAGTTTCATAAGGAAGGCAGTAGCAGTTGAGGGAATCAGGGTAGACCATGCAGAAGACGGTGCTTGAAATGCATCCTAAAGGAAGAGAGAAACTGTATAAAGGGTAGGGAAAGAAAGAGTACATTCTAGGAATGTGAGAAAGACAGCTTGGGAGAAGTATGGAGAGGGAAGATGGAGTGTCATGGCCAGTTTGGCTGAATTGCAGAGAGGATGAGTGATAATCTTCAGTGAGTCTGGAAAGGTAGGTTGGAAGAGGTTGTATAGTTTTAAAAACTAAATAGAAGTGTTTATATTTTATTTCATGGATAAAAGGAAGCCACTGGTGTTTTCTGAGTAGGGGAGTCATATGTTCATATCCACATTTAAGGAAAATGACTGGCTGCAGTGTATAGGATGGATTGGAGTGGTGAGAAACTTATAGCAGGGAAATCATTTAGGAGGCCATTGCAATAATATATAGGTAAGACATGAATGAAGGTGGTCACTGTGCAAAGGCAGAGGAGTCAGATGTGAGAGTTGTTGTGAAGGCAGAAATAGCAAGATTTGGCAACTGACTGGATATATGAAATGAGGAACAGTGAGAAATCCAGGAGCCAATATTACAAACCATGATACTGCAAGGATGGCGGTACCTTCTACATGCATCACCTGGGGGCTCTGGGAAGATCCAGGAGGGTGGTAGTAGTTTGAAATGATGCAATTTTTAAAAAAACAGTTAAAGGGTTAAAGAAAGTAGATTTCCAGGAGGTGTTGAGTAATTTTTTTTAAAAGAGGGCAGTAGGCCATATAAGTTTGGAAACCTCTGTTAGGAACAGTGAAATTTAGAAGAAGGGAGGGTTTAGGGAAAAATATAATGAATTCAGTTTTATACATGTTGAGTCCAAGATGTCTCTTGGACATCCAGTTTGAAATGTTCTGATAGGCAATTTGTGAGACATTCAGGAAACTTAGGGGAAGAAGAGATGTATACTGAATCTGTCTTTTACAGTTGGTGAATCTCTACTGAGCAGTTCTGAGACAGCTATTTGTCAAACTGGTAACAATAGAGGTCTGCTCTCTCTTGCTAGGTGTTTATCCAGGATGTGACAAAATGTACAAAGACTTGTCAAACCGGATGACTGCTATTCCCTTCTGGTGATTCACATGATCACAGATGATACTGCTGGAAGGAATCTAGAAAATGTTGCTGAAGATTAAAGAGTTTTAGGATGGATACTGAAGACCTTATGGTCATAGTAGTATTTTCACCACTGCTGCTGAAGGAAGGCAAGGGCTTCAGAAGAGAAAGGCTGATTGGGAAAGTGAGCAGCTAACTATTTCAGAAGACTGTGTCTGAGAACAGCATTTGGATTTCCAGACCACAGATTTTAAAATATTTTTTTAAATGGGCTCTTGGACAGAAATAGAATTTACCTAACAAGGAATGGTGAGAATGTATTTTCCTGGAGTCTTGTAAATCTAATTAAATGGCTTTAAATTGAAAAGAAGGGGTAGGAAGAAAATTGACTATGAATATGCAGTTGGAATCTCAAAGTTTACAGGAGATAAAATCCAAGGAAGACCTTAGATATCTCCACATAATTCAGGCATATGGGTAACAAGCAAGATGAACTGGAGTTCTTAACATAAGGAGGCAATTTGACCTCAGAATTATTGCTGAGACTTAGGGAGGATAGGACTCATTCCTTAAACAGAGATCTGGAAGGATTTATCCTATTTAAAAGGAAAAAAAAATGTAACATGAATTTCAACCATGGAGCATCCAGAGTGGTCTTGCTTTAGGATGACTACAACTAGAGATCCTAGAATTTGTGATAGATTTCCAAAAAGAAAAGAAAGGGTAGTATCTCATAGACTAAGGTTCTAAAGAAATCAGACCATGAGTAATGAGAGAGGGGGTCAGATGCAAGAGATGTTGTGAAGGTAGAAATTGACAAAAGAATGAAATTATGAAGCACAAAGAAAAATAACTCTGATGAGTAGGGAGATAGGGAATGGTCTAAAAAGAATGATGTGAATATATAGGGACTTGAACTAATTCAGATTTGTTTAAGCAGATGTATAGTAGAGGAATGCAATGGGAGGAAACAGGATGAACAAAAAATTGTGACAATGATCCCATAAGGATGAATGTCAGGAGTTCTGATGTTTGGAATGAGGCTGGTAAGGGAAGGGAGGGATGACAGAAAGGCATATATGTGTGTTGTTTTTGTTTTTCATTTCCATCTTACCCTAAAACAAAAAAACCCCAAAACTTTCTCATCTTACCCTATGACCCCCTCAATCTCTTGACCTACTTCTCTTCCCTCTTTCATGGTCAAACTCCTAGAAAAGACCATTTACAACATTGCCTCCACTTCCTCTTCTCTCACTCATTTCTCAACCTCTTGCAATTTGTCTTCTGACAACATTACTCAACAGAAACTTATTGTTCCAGAGTTGCCAGTGATCTCTTAATTGCCAAATCCAATGACCTTTTCTCAATCCTCCTCATACTTCTTGACTTTCTCAGCAGCATTTGACTCTATTGACCAGCCTTTTGTCCTGGATAGTCTCTCTTCTCTGGGCTTTCCTGACACTGCTCACTCTTGGTTCTTTTCTTACTAGTTTGACTGCTCTTTCCTAGTTCCTTTCACTAGGTGATCTTCCATATGCCACCCCCTAATTGTGAGTCTCTCCTGAACTCTTTCTCTGTCCCTGTCTGTATCAGTCTCTGTCTCTCTTCCCTGCCCCTCTATCTTTGTTCCTCATTTCAATAGCTCCTGTGGGTTCAATTATCATTCCTATGCAGGTAATTCACAGATCTATATTCAGCCCTAGTCTCTTGAGTATCATCATCTGCCTAAATAAATATAAATAAAATTGTATATATCTTCTATGCATGGTTATTTTTATTTGTATCTCCATTAACTCCTTGAGATCAGAGCCTCTCTTTTGTATCCTTAGCACTCAGCACAGTGCCTGGAACAAAGTAAGGACTTAATAAATGTTTGTTGGTTGACTGACAAACTGCCTGATGGCCCTTCACTCATGTCAACAGTTCCATTTCTGGCAAGAGTATCATTTTTACTATTACTGAAGAATGATCAGGACTATTGCCACATCAGCATAACACAGTTTTCAGGTCCCAGAATTAGTTGGAGGATTGTCCTCTCTGGAAGATGCTGAATCTAGGTTTTGCAAATCTTCCTAAGACGTTCGTTGTCCTAACATTTAGTAAATCTGAAAATCAAGCAGAGGTGAATTGGGTCCATCTAATTAGGTTTTAGCTGCTGTATAGGTATTATGGGTTCTAGTGGTCAGATCAAAAATAATGGGATGTCAAACATGAAACCTCAAAGATTATCTATTGTAAGATGCGACTTTTCCCATGAGTTATACTCTGACACTTCTGGGAGAACAAGACACAGGGGCAAAATACATCATACTATAAGGATAGAATTATCTCAGCGGACACATTTTTTTGTGTTTTCCTCTATCATGAAAGATCAGTTAAAACCTAGGTATGTCAAGAAGGACATGATGGTAAAACACCACTTTGCTGAAAAGCCTTACCAATTAGAAGACTTTAGAAGGTTTGTGACAGGGGATGGTCAGAGACATGACATTCATAATTAATTTCTGGTAGCATTCTAAAAGCTTTGTGAATTGTTGGAGATATTTCATGTTAATTATTGACCCTTGGGGTTAGGAATATGTTCACTGGTTGAAAGACCATTGTTATCCCTTTTTTTTTCCTACAGTGTGCCTTCTTTCTCATATCTTTAAAACTGGTATTTTTTTTTTCAGTTTAGTTTAGATTTCCCTAGAGACTACCTAACACTGCTTAGACTAATTACATTTGATTTCCATGGTCAGTCCAGTAACATAAGGACTTGTATAAATAAATCTTGTATAAATCAATAGGATCAGTATAGAGTGATCTATCTGAATGAAATGAACCTCAAAGAAGAGATGGCTGAGTGTTGATGGTGTGAGGAAGGTTTGGAAATGGCAGGGAGGAGAACAAAGCATGTCTCCTCTTCTTCCTTATCCTGTGAGTCAATTAGCAAGAGAGAAGGTATACGTGGTATGAGAAAGGGTAGCCAAAGAGCCACTAAGAGGAACCAGGTTTCAGTAATGGACTGTGAAAGCAAGAGATCTAATATGAATGAAAATTTGTCAGCAATTGAATAGGGGTTCCATAGAGCACAATGGAAAAGCAGGGGAAGACTGTCACAGGACATGACTGGGTATGAGGGATTAGGGAATAAACCACAACCAGTGAAATGAGCTTTGTCTTAGGACTGAATAATAGAGATTCTGAGAGGTGCCATATGACAGAAATGATTATTCAATGACCAATTATTGGGGAGATCCAGGATTTTTTCCCTTCTTATCTCCTCATTCTCTACTTGGGTCAAATCAGCATCTGAAAGACATTGCTGATAATGAGATTGGATGAACTTTCTCCTCAATCTTGTTCATACCCCATCTAAGTTGGGGAGCCCATAGTTTCTACTCAGGTTTGGGGTATTGGGGTGGATAGATCCTTTGACTAGATTGCCCAAGGCTGGGTGGGATGGTCTGGGAGCAAGAGAGATCAAAGTCATATCCTCCAGCCCCTCATTAGAATAGGTCTATATAATATTCATTCTTCTCATTAATTATTAGTGAATCAGAGTTGATTGCCACCCCCAGGAACACCCAGGGTAAATAAGTAAGTAAACCGTAGATACTAAAACTAGTAAACTAATACTAAAACTAGTAAACAGTAGAGACAGAATTTGAACTTGGGTTCTCTGATTCCAGATTTAGAATGTTTTCCACTATATCAAGCTTGAAGAGCTTTAAGGACTGATTGTATTTTTCCTCCAAGGACCAGAATACATGAAGACACAAGGAAGTTGCAATCTGTCAGGAAAGACCAACACCCACAAAATCAGGGATCTTTTAAAGCACAAAAGTAAAGTATTCAGTAGGTTTAAAGTAAGTGGGACAAGTTTCTGTTGCATCCAAGTAGAGTTTGCCTTAGGATTTCCCTTTCCTTTCCTTTTGAATCCAGTTCCTTCCAATTCCAGGCCCTTTATCCACTGTTGTTCAGTTGTGCACAACTCTCTGTGATCCTATGGACCATCAAATGCCAGACCTCTCTATCCTCCTCTATCCACTACACCATTCTATCTTTCCTTTCAGATTTATATAAAAGTAATACCATGTTTCACTGCATAATCTTTGCAAATTTTATGCCAAAATTTTTTGCAAAAAAGTGGGGTGTCACTATTATGTAAAGCTTTAAAAAACTGTGCTAGTATTACTTAAAAATCATTTATTACTGAATGGTCTTTGGTGCAAGATTAGGATGCACAGAATACTTGTGAATATACGTTAAAATTGGGAAGATGCAAGTCTTACCATATCACATGACTTAACTCATGGCAGCTTTGCCTGCCCCTCTCTCTCTTCCTTGGGTTGAGTGACAATACCATTATTAACTGCAGTGCCCTAAACAAACCACACAAGTTGGTTTTCAGAAACATACTGGCAATGGCCCTGAGCTGAAAATTCTAGGCTTGGGGCTCATAATGTGGGAGAGATAAATAAGTATCCATATGCTATTGGTGAATACATTGCTGCTCTGTTTACCTTTTAAGCGGTGTGAGGAGGAGAATTATACCATGCTATGATTATGTAATGAAAGGTTACAAACCAATGTTTGGACTAAAAAAAATAATAGAATGTGATGATTATGTGGTGAAATACAGATGTAGTTTTACATAGCATATATATACAAACAGGTGTCCCTTCATGTCTTTGATACTACTGTAAAAAAAATTAACTTGCTCATAATTCATTCTTAATGATGCAGGTTGCATTTTTTTTTTCTTAAAATGATTGGTGGCTATCAGAGCTATTCGTAAGAATGGGGCACACCTCCTGCCTCCTCCTTGCTTTGAGATTCCCCAGAAGCAGTACATAACTGTCCCCAAAACTCTAAAGGAGATGAATTATGTCCTGAGGGAATGCATCTGTTTTGGGACTGTCCTTTTCCTGGAGTCCTGCCCCACCTCCACCACTAACCAAACTAAATTTACCCCAGGCACCTTCAGTAGAAGTATGATAGCTGTAATTTATTGTTGTTCCTTAAACTATGCCTGTAAGATACACTAATGGCTGATATTCTACTCACTGAATAATTTGCCTTTAAAGTTTCTAAGCAATTTTCTTTCACTAGTGTCAGGAACAATACAAGACAATCCTCTAGAAAATGTAAATTAAGAAACTAATATAATAAAACCTCATCAACCTGGAATTTGAGATAGTTTGATCTGGTAGAGGCTAAAGCTTATCTTTATATTATCTAAGAAAAATTGGTTTCCTAAGCAGCCTAATAAAGCTAACAATATTATTAAGAAATGCTCAACTAAAGATAATAGTCTAATTTTGCTTATATAAATAAATATGCTAATTATAACTATTTACCTATTCATTAAAGTAGTTCTAATAGAACTATTCATCAATACTTTGTTAACCAGAGCAAGTGATAATTGCTTGTGTATACTTGGAAGTGAACAAATAGCCTTTCTTTTAAAATACTGTATAATACATAATGTTTACTATCAAGCTTTCCCCCCTCCCCAATTATTATAAATGATGTTTTACTTTACAAGTTACATAAAAATAGTAAAATTCTTTGGGAAGATTGGTAAGGGAATTCTAGAATTCAGTTGAATTCAACAAACCTTTATTAAGAGTCTGCTATGTGTGATGGTCTGTACCAGGAATATAGAGAAGTTGCAAGAGAAAGTGCCTGCTCTTAAGAAGCATACAAAATAGGGGAGGGGATTGGGGAAGAAGACTAAGACAAATACATCAATAATTATAATGTAAATTATACTATGATAAGTACATAGGAGAGTTACAGAGCAGTATGAGAGATTTAAGAAAGGAAAGGTCCCCTATAATTACTAGGATCAAGAAAGTCATCAGGGGGGCGGCTAGGTGGAACAGTGAATAGAGCACCAGCCCTGGAGTCAAGAGGACCTGAGTTCAAATGCAGCCTCAGACACTTAACACAAAAACTAGCCATGTGACCTTGGGCAAGTCACTTAACCCCAAATGCCCTCCAAAAAGCAAAAAAAAAAAAGTTATCAGGGAGGTGGGCCTTCAATGAAGGGAAGGATTTCAATAGGCAAAGATGGAGGGAAATGCCATTCCAGGGATATAAAGCAGTGTGTGAAGAAGCATGAGGAAGGAAAAGAATTGGGGAATATGGTATGTGTGCAGGGAGTAGTATGTAGTAGTATGTGATAAAGTTACAGAAGTAAGTGATAGTCAAAGCCCATGGTGAAGGGCTAAAGTGTTTGGATTTCTTTACTAAGCAGAAGATTTTTGAGCAAGGAATTGAATGGTCAGATTTGTGCAATAAGGATATTGGTCTGGCAGGAATATATAGGATAGATTGGAGAGGGGAAAGGCAGGAGCTAGGGAGACTAGTAAGAGTTAAGGATGAGAAGTAATGATGACCTGAGCCAGAGTGGTCGCAATTAGAGTGGAAAGTTAGATGCAAGTGATTTTGCAGAGATAGAATAGACATTACTTGGTAATACATTGACTCTTTTCTTCTCTATGACTGCCCGTAGCCAAGGTTGATAAGATTACTTTATGGAGAACATAGAGAGGAAAAGAGCACCAAGGACAGTGTCTTGAGAGACTTTCACATTAGGGAAAAGTTGTTTGTCCTCCGTTTCAAAGAGGACTAATGACATCTTGGGATGATATCTTGACTTGCTCATGAATTGGGTTTAAGTGAGGCAGAGACAGAGTTGCACAAAGTCATCAACCTCACTCTTCTAGAGTTGTTGAAGTCCAGTAGCAAGACAAAAGCCATACCACTTTTTAAGGTATTCTGTATACAGCTAAGGGGCAGATAGGTGGTGTAGTGGATAGAGTGTCAGGCCTGGAGTCAGGAAGATTCATCTTCCTGAGTTCAAATCTGGCCTCAGACATTTACTAGCTATGTGACCCTGGGCAATTCACTTAATCCTGTTTGCCCCAGTTTCTTCATCCGTACAGCAGGCTGGAGAAGGAAATAGCAAACCACCCCAGCATCTCTGGCAAAAAAAACAAAACCAAACCCAAATGGGGTCATGAAGAGTTAGACATGAATGAAAAACAACTGAATAACAAAATATACAAGTGAGAGGCAATAGAGTATAGTAGAGAGGGAGTGGGCCTCAGAGTTAGGAAGACTTGCTTTCTAATATCTCCTCTGACATATCCTTGTTGTATGACACAGGACAAATCACTTAATCTCTCAGTGTCCCCTGGACAACTCTTTAAGACTCTAAGGTGCAGAGAACGTGCCAAAATCTGCTTTGGTATAGAGAGTTTCTTTATTGGGGAATTCCCTATAACTTATATTTCTAGTTTGGTCCCATCCTTTATAGAAGTATCTTCCATCAAGTCCTACTCTGATGCCTCATTGTGGTATTGAGAGAGACCTTTAATCGCAAAGGCTAGTACATAAAAGTGCATGCTCTGGAAGGTTCTACCATGTTTGATGTTTGAAAAGCTTTGAATTCAGACCCAGCAACAGACTGTCTGCTTTCCAAGAATCAGTCCTAGCCAAATAGAAAGTCTTGTCACCAGGAAACTGGCCACCCAGTGACTAATTCTTTGCCCATGGCAACCCATGAAACAAAGGAAAATGAAAAATACGCTTCAGTCTTGTGTTACCCTCCTCTGTTTGTGCAGTGACAGAGTGGTACGAAAGAGAAGAAAGTGCAAAGATTTGCAATTTTTAGGCCATCTAAAAACATTAATTTAGTTGTTGGTTGGTCATCTAAATACAAGGTTCTCGTCCAATGACCAATGAGTAGACATATTATTAAACAATTTTGCTTCTGTTTTCTCTTTCATGGAGAATGATCTTGGGCTTAGGAAGGACAGAACAAAAAAGGTTAAAGTGAAGGAGTTGAAACTGAAGATAACTGAGAAGATGATGAGAGCCCTGAATTGTCCTCAACAAGTTCAGCTCACAGGTCCCAACAAATTACACTCTAAAGTACTGAAAGAATCAGCAAATGTGAGCCTCTTTCCATAATCTTTGAAAGACAGGGAGCATAGGAGAGGTACCAAAGAACTAAATAAAGGCAAATTCTGTCCAAATTAGAATGGTATCTGCAAACTATAGGTCAGTGAGTTTTATGTCTATTCCTGACAAAATTGTATGACACATGTTTTAAAAGGATAGTTTATAGGCATTTCAAAATGAAGCAGGGACCTCTAAAAGCCAGCATGATTTGATCAAGGATACCATCATGACATATTAATCTCATTTTCCTTTATGAAACAGTAAGTAGGTTTATATATCAGGGGAATTCCATAAATATAATATAACTGGATTTCAGCAAAACATTGGACAAAATCATTCTAGCCTTGTGAACAGGACAAATGTGCATGGTTTTTAATAACCCTCTTTCAAAAGTTTTTGATCTTTTTTTGGTCATGGATGCCTTTAGCATTCTGGTAGAGTCTATGATCTCCTTTTCAGGGTAATATTTTTAAATGCATAAAATAAATAACATTACAAAGGAAACCAATTACAATGAAATAAAATAATCAAAATATATTTTATTTAAAGTTCGCAGACCCCAGGTAAAGAACCCCTGGTTTTGATGATAGAACAGTTAGGTGAAATCATCCTTGATTGAATAACTCAGCTGAAAGATGTGACATTTAAGAAGTTCAAGAGATGCAGTTTCTGGATAATTAGCCATCTTATTAATAAAGCTAACATTTTATTAATAAAAGGGTCAGTGATACTCTTGAATGTCAAAGACCATTCGTGGCAGTGGGTTCACAGTTTATATGCCCTTAGAAGAATGGGTGTTCCTGAGGGTGGCAATCAACTCTGGGCAACAATTAATGAGAGAGAATAAATATTACGAGAGGTGGACCTATTCTAATGAAGGCTATAACTTTGATTATGTCATTTACTTCTAAATCACCCCCAGCTCCAGGGGAAATCTAGTCAAAGGGTCTATATCCCTGACCCAAGGCTAAACAGAAGACTATGCGTCATAGTTTCACCTTAGATTGAATTCCTTTTAAGGTTGGATGGGGTAGCAATACCTGATTGAGGAGAATGTTAATCCTATCTGCTATCATCAGTCCTGTACTTCAGAGGCTGAGCTTTGAAATGAGAACTTTAGAAAAAGGGGGAGCTCTGAATCTCCCCAATAATCATCTCTGTGAAAGAGTAATCACTAATAGTTCAGTGTCAACTTGAAGAGATGCCTTATGTAAAATACCTCAGGAATCCGTGTACTTAGCCCTGTTTTGCTCAATATTTTTATGGATGACTTTGGGAAAAGTATAGATGGCATAGTTATCAAATTTTCAGAGGTCACAAAACTGGAGAGAATAGCTAACACATTGGACAATATCCAAAAACATCTTGACAGCAAGAATGATTGTTGAAATATAATAATATGCATTTTAATTTAATTAAATAAATATTGAGTAGTCATAAATGTAAAGTTCTATACATGGGCTTAAAAGTTCAACAGAGAGAGTTGAGGAGGAAATGCTTTCCAGGTATGGAGTTTGAATACCAGCTAAGTAGATTAGTTTAGCTAGAATATAGAGTACATGAAATAATGTAACCTAAAGCTGGAAAGGTTAACAAAAACAGATTTTGAAAGGATTTGAGTGCTGGCCTGAGTAATTTGTTTGAACAAATGTTCATTAAGTGTTTACTTTATGAAACATGCTAGGTGTTAGGGATATACAGACAAAAATGAAACAATTAATTTGTGTAGAAAATAAGACTTAAATTGTTTGCCTTTCTTACTCAGTCATTTTCTTTGTCCCATTTGCCCTTAGCTCAGAGTTCTTGGGATGCCCCTGTGACAGAGGATACATTATATTTTAAGCTATGGTCCAGAGATCCAAATTCCATTTTTAGACACCATCTATTTAATCTCTTCTTCATTTCCCCAAACTCATCTACCTCTTCTGAAACCTCTATTTTCAATCAGCAGTCAACAGGAAGACAAAAACAAGGACACAACTGTGTCACTAAAGTCTACAGTTTAATGCCTAAATCTTAATAATCCTTAATGTTATTTTTCAGATTCCTTCTAATGGTATTGTTTATCCCAACATGAATCATTAAGAGTGAGTAGCAGTTATTAGCTATGACAAATCCATGATGGAAGGTTCTTAATCACATCCCACACACTACAAGAATACACCAGTTCTAGTGTTTATATCAGGTCAACAAATAGCCACCTCAGTATCCCCTAGCAGAGGAATCATCAACCACAATTACTCATCTCTTCTTCCTGGCTTTTACTCAATGATCTCTCACTTAGTAGTACCTGTGGAGCCACATCACCATTACTTGGAACACAAGAAGCTGCTTCCTTTTGAAATGATCTATCTTTCCCCTCCTTGTGGAAAGAATTTTATACCTAATATTTATTTAATGATCAATATACAGAAAACATTTATTAAGCTCCTACTATGTGCCAGACACTGCGCTAAGTTCTGGAGACACAAATATGAAGGAAAAAAAAAAAGACAGGTCTTGCCCTCAAGGAGTTTACAATTTAATGCCATAAATCAATATTCAAAAGAAAGCTGAAAAGCAGGTGGGGAAAGATACCCTCTGGAGAAGTCAAAGAAGTCCAAAATGAGTGCAGCAGGGTGTGGAATGTGGAAATTTAAATTTAAAAATTTAATGTGGAAATTTAAATTAATTTATTTAATTTAAATAATTTAATTTAATTAATTTAATTTAATTTATAATTAAAAAATTAATTTAAAATTAAATTAATGTGGAAATTTAAAGATTTAGCTCTAGAAATTCAATTTCCTTCTTTTCTGTCATATCCTTCTACCTTATAAACTCCTCTCCCCTGTTTTTTTCATACACATGTTTCTTATTTTTTCTCCTTTGCATTTCCCCATTTTTTTTTCTTTTTGGAGGGCAATTGGGGTTAAGTAACTTGCCCAAGGTCACATGGCTAGTTTTGTGTGTTTGTTAAGTGTCTGAGGCCAGATCCGAACTCAGGTTCTCCTGACTCTGGGACCACCGCTCTACTCACTGTGCCACCTAGCCGCCCCATTTCTCCCATTTTTAAAAGGAATCTCTTGTTCTTCCAGATAACCTGAAGAGTAGAGAATTCTTATTCTAGGTCTTTCCATTTCTCTTCTAGAATGGGGACCAATTGGTCCTTTGTTGACGTGTAGGTGTTCCTTGTTACTGGCAGGAATACAGTCTCAATAAACTAACTTAGTCCTCTGTAATACTATCCTTGCTTCAAGGTATTTTCTCCAGGTTAGTAGCCCACTTAGGTAACTTTTCAAGTGTCCTGTCTATTCATTGCCCTTGAAACTCAGTAGTTAAAGGAGATTATGAGGTAGGCTTAATATATTTATAATGAATTTCTTGCCTCTTGACATAGGACCCTGCTACCTGCTCGGCTATTTTTAATTGCTAAATTTATACGTTCCTGTCTCAATGAAAACAAGCTTACCTGAAGCAGAAATGAAATTATATAATTAGATCTAATTACCCACCTGGTTTCTACTGAGTTCCAGAAATCTCTTTGTATTTTCCTGGCCATCTGACTATCTAAAGTTTATTTTGGAATTTCTCCCTGATATTCATCTTCAAATCAATCTGCTATAAAAATAATCATAGGATTATATGATTAGAGTTTTAGAACTGGAAGGGACCTCATAGGTCTTTTACATCTAGCACCTCATTTTACAGAAATTGAAACCTAGAGATGTTCAGCAATTTGCCCACCTATGTATGGGTAGCAAGTATCAGAACAAGGATTTGAATTCATAATATAGTACTGCAAAGACAACTATAAATTATGTTTGGATTACACTCCTTTTTCATAGCTCTCATTTATCATTTCTGGAGTATACTCCAGCCAAACTGTACCACCTTCTGTTCTACAAACATATTTGATATTTGCCTGCCTTCACTCATACTTTTCTCCTGTGCCAAGAGAATCTTCCACTGTGCCACCCAACTTAATCCTGCCTCTTGAAATAATATCCATCCTTGAAAATCTGGCTCAAATGCCATATTCTCTAAGAAATTCCACCTTAGACAATAATTAGCTGTTTGACCTTGGGCAAATCACTTAACCTCTGTCTGTAACACTTTCCTCATCTGTAAAATGGGCATAATATAGTCCCTAACTTCCAGGGTTGTGAAGATCAAATGAGATTACACACACACACACACACACACACACACACACACATATACACACCCATATATGGATATATAGATATATGTATAAAAAGTGTGAATATGCATATATTGTATGTATGTATATATGTGTGTAGATAGGTAGGCAGACAGACAGACAGACAGACAGACAGACAGACAGACAGATAGATAGATAGATAGATAGATAGATAGATAGATAGATGGATGGATAGATATAAAAATTTTGTAGACTGTAGGCTCTTTCTCTTCAGGATTCCCACATCAATTTACTTTGTACTTCTTTCATGTTTTCATTCAGTTCCATTTTGTATCCTACTTATTTTTATACATATCTTATCTTAGAAGATTCTAAGCTCCCAGAAAGCAGAGGCTTTGTCTTATTTCCTTTCTCAGATCTAAGCACATAGTCAGCATCTTAATAAATGCTTCTTCATTCATTCTATCAAATCTCCATCAGGACTTCAGGACAAGACTTTGCACAAGTAGGTACTATTCTGTTGAATGAATGAAATATTTCATGAATTTTCTTTCTCTCAGGATTTGTCTAATAATTTTCCCTTCTATTGATGAAGAACAAGAGTTGATACCATAGAAAAGACAATAATTTGTGTAGTACTACTGTCCTCCATGATTCATCGACCAATGTTCCCCCTACCTCCATACCATTTTAGTTTTAAGTGTTATAAAATACAGGGTGTCCCAAAAGTCTTAGCACAGTGATTTAAACTGCACCAAGACTTTTGAAACACCTTGTATAAGGATCCCACTAGAATGTTAAATGGACAAAATTCTGATGAAGTTTTGGAGGGAGGGCCTGAAAAAAATGACGTTTTGTGTGTTAAAATGAATTTAAGTAAAAATTATTACTAAGCAAGTTTCATCCTTTATATTGCTATTCAATGTTAAGCTTCTAATATAACTATTTATTTATTTATTCATTTATTTATTTGTTTGTTTGTTTGTTTATTTATTTATCTATTCATTCATTCATTCATTCATTCATTTATTTATTTTTAAAGAAAGTGGCAGAGTCATCCAATGCTAAAATCTTTCTGGGGCTACCGGCTCTAGGGTAAGGATCCTTAACCTGGAGTTCCTGGACTTAAAAATTTTTAATAGCTGAATTTCAATATAATTGGTTTCTTTTGTAATCTGATGTCTTTTATTTTATGCATTTACTGACATGATTTTGAGAGGGTATCCATAGGCTTCACCATGCTGCCAAAGGGGTCCGTGGTACCAAAAAGAAAGGCTTGGCTCACTGCTGGAATTTCTCCCTGCTATTCACCTTTAATGTTTCTTTCATCCATTTTATCCTATTGATTCTCATATGACTATTTTGCTCTGGAATGAATAAGCCTTCTTCCTCTTCAGCATTTTTACCCCCTTCAGATTTTTGTTGATTGCTATTATGTCCTTTCACTAGTCCCAAGCCAAGTTAAACAATAGTCTTTTAATCCTTCTGTAGAAACCAATGCATAAATTCAGTCAGTATTTCTACTTAGTATTTATTTTTAAAAACTGGAAGCTTATTAAAAAAACACAAGCAAATATTTATGATCATTTCTTTTTGGTGATGGTTGTTCATACATATGCATTCAAATGCCTAAGGACTTAAATAGACATTCTGTTGTGTTATATCCGGCTCATTAAGGAGTGGAAGGAAAAGAACATGAAAGCTGCTTCCAGAGCAGGACAACTCCCTTCTGAATCCATAAACAGGAAGTAGAGAGTCAGGATAAAAACACCAACAACTTGCCTCCATTTTCACCGACAGAGCTCCAAAAACTCTTACAAACAAACAGGCTGCCAGCCCACTTTGGCTTTGGAAATTTGTTTGAGTTTTATGTTTCCAAAGTTTAGTACTCACAAATTTCTATGTATGCCTTAAAAAAAAGGTTTGGTATTTACATTCACATGCAAATCAGCCCAGGACTAAAAAGGAATTGTATAAATTATACAAATGCATACATACATTGCAGAGGTTTTCTAGATTTATGCAATAGATATAGTCCTCAAAAACTTCTAGTACTTTAGAAATTGGATTGCATTTCAAACTTAAATCTGTGAAGTAGGTTTCTTTTTTTTGGTGGGGGGGGGGAGGCAATGTGAGTCATGCCCTCTTATCTGTTTTGTTTTCAATATCTGCTATATTGTAAAAATAGAATGGATGAAGTGAATATTGCCCAGGATATGGCAGGCAGCGAGTGAGTTGAATGAGAAACCCACTAGTTCATGAGTACATATATCTCAGACAGGTGCTGAAAAGGAACAATGTACTCCCTCAGTCCAGAATTAAATAGGAGGGAGAGAGGGAACTTGGCTAGCATATGGAAAATTGTGCAGTTTCTGATGATTCTAAGCTGCTCCCCGCTATAAAAGTTCTTCTTTTTCATACCAATATTCTTTCAACGATTCTGAAAAGAATGAATTAAATAAAAGCCCTTATTAAGTTTTTGCTCTGTTCCAAACACAGTGCTCCTTGTTGGGGAAACAAATAGAAGTAAGACTGGTCCCTGTTCTTAAGAAAGTCATACATATAAGAAAGTTGCATTTTAGCGTAGATGGGGAAAAAATTCAGGGTTCCCTAGAGTTCATGACAGGTCCGATGGTTGTGCCTAGAGCAGGGGTGGGGAATCTGCAGCCTCGAGGCCACATGTGGCCCCCTAAGCCCTCAAGTGCAGCCCTCTGACTGAATCCAAACTTCACATGTGGCCTTGAGGCTGCAGGTTCCCCACCCATGGAGAGGTTTGGAGGGTATTAATGCAGAGCAGATGGTGAGGTCTGGGATTCTCTGTCTTACTGGAAGGGCTATACTTTGTGACTCATCCCAATGGTGTAAGTATCTATGCCTGCTCCACAGGGTGGAGGAACCCAGACAAGCACTGCCCATCCCCACTGGAAAGGGGAGAGAGGGTCTTTATAAATCTTTGGAATGGGGATTCTGGGTTACCTCCCACAGCAGGGTAACCACTCATCTAGGAGGTAGAAAGGGGAAGGAGCATATTGGTAGGTAGGTAGAGAAGGATACACCATATTACTTGCTCTGACAGGACTAATAGGTTCTAGGCAGCTTGGTGCCAGGGAAGGGGAAGAGGCTGCTTCCTGGCTGCACCAGTGGAGTATGGGTGGCCTGGGGCAGGTCCTGGAAGTACAAGAGGGAGAAAGGAAGGGAACAAGCATTTATTAAGAGTCTACTATGTGCCAGGCGCTTGGCTAAATGCTTTACAAATATTATCTCATTTGATCCTCACAACAATCCTAGGTGGTATGTACTATTATTATCCCCATTCTACAGTTGAGGAAACAGAGGCAAGCAGGCTAAATGACTCGCCTGGGGTCACACAGCTAGTAATATCTCAAACTGGATTTGAACTCAGATCTTCCTGGCTCCAGACCCAGAGCTCTATCAGATAAAGTACCATCTAGTAGGTACTTATTAATACATACTTGCCCCTTTTTTCATTCAAATGATGGAAGTCACCATCAGGAAGTATGAGCAGAAAAAGACATGGTCTTGGTGAATTTCTCATCCTGGGTTCCTGGACAACCCAGGGAGAATCTTACCCACCAGCTGGACTGCTGACTGGGGGTCAAATTATCTTTGTAACCAAACTGAAAAGAAGATTTATTAGTATGGAAAGGAAGAAAGCTCGCTAATGACAGCTTCAGCTTTCTAGAGTACAGATTTCATTTTTTATCTTTTCAAACTATTTAGAGTATACAGTCAGTCCTCATCATTCTGTAGCAATTTAAGAAAGACAAATAAAACCTTTCATAGGAGATAGAGGGATAGAGAAAGGGGGAATTAGGCAAGGGAAAAAGGAGGGTTTGGGGAAGATAATTGGAAAGAAGAAAATGCCAGTTTAAATTCAAGAAAGAAGGGGAGGTGACCAAATACTTTTAGAATGATTAAAGAAGCTCATTTTAGGGAACAGCTAGGTTGTACAGTGAATAGAGCACCAGTCCTGAAGTCAGGAGGATGCTAATTCAAATACGGCCTCAAACACTTAATACATACTGTGTGACTTTGGGCAAGTCACTTAACCCCAATTTCCCTGCCCTCCCCCCTCCAAAAAAAGAGACAAAAAAAAATAAGCCCTTTTCATCTAAGACAGCAAAGTTGAGGTAAAGCATTTAGGTAAGGCTCTAAGTCTCTTATTCATGGACAACAAATAGTTGTTTGTTTTTTGTTTTATTTTTTACAAAAATGGATGGGACTGTTTGCTTTGCCATGTCCTTATGTGTTATTTGTCCTCTGACACTACCCTGAATATATCATTTGTACATGGGTATTTATATAATGTCTTTTCTCCATTAGACTGTGAGCTCCTTGAGAGCAGGGATTGTGTTTTTACCTTTCTCTTGGATCCCAACACTTAGCACAGCATCTGGTACATGGCTGGCTCTTAATCAATGTTTGTTGACTTACTGGTCTAGTCATGCATCTACAATTTAGAGATACCAAAGGGACAGCCACATGCTACATCTATATATACATGAAATATCATAAGGAATAGGGGAAGAGCTCCATCATAATGGTGATCCTCTTGGGAGATTTTTCATAAAGACCTCGACAGGAATTACACAGAATCAGTCGTCAAGTTGTTAAGCATATGTTCTACTATATTCTACCATATTCTAGTTGTGCTAAACTCAAGGGATTGCAAAGAAAGGCAAAAGAAGTCTACATTCTGAAGGAGCTCCTAAATTAACAGGGTTGGTATGGAGGTTTTTACTCTGTCTGTGAAGGGAGATCTCAGATCCAACAAAACATACAAAATAAACATTATTTACCTGTGACTTTTTCCATGTTTAGACTGATAATTAGAACATTTGGTGGAGGGAAAATCAATAAAAACGAATCAAATAGCCTTATTTTAAGGGATAGGGATTAAGTCTGGAATCTCATTTAAGTAGTGCCTAATAAGGAAACTCCCTCTACCAAAGCAGATCAGCACCTGTTCTGAAATTTATATTCTTAAGAGAGTTGCCCAGAGTACCACCAATTGGTTAAATGAACTGCTCAGGGTCTCATAGCTAACATGCCTAGGTTGGTACTTGAACCTAGGTCTTCCTAGCTTTGACGTCAGCTCTCTCTATCCATTACAGCAACCTGCCTTTACCTTATTTTAAACAATATGAAAAACTTTGATTTTTTTTTTGAGACTCCTATTTACAGACAACGAGTTTTAGAGCAGCCTGACTGAATAAGTTGGGAAACAGACTGTGGCCAGGCCCCCATGACTTCTGGTATAGTCTCTAGAGAAGTTATCGTCTCTAGAGAAAGGACTCAATGTCTCTATTTCAACATTTTTCATCATTCCCTTGGAGACATTTTTGTTTTTGTTTTTACTGTCAGAATCCCCAAATTCGTGATTATATTGGGAAACATTACCTTTGGTAACTTTAAGTAAAGACAAGAGACCAAATCAAGGGTATAGCCACTATTCACTATTCAGCCTCATCACTGCCCAAACTGTTTGCTGTATCCTGTGCCATAAGTCCTATGGCAGCTTGAAGTAAAGACCATTATACAGAACTCTAAGGACATACCTAGCACAGGGGAACACAAACACAGAGACCCAAGGGGAACTACCCAGGTAACTTTACTTCCCAGAGTTGTTTCTCTGTAACTCAAGTCTCACATGACTTTCTTGTTTTATCCCTAGACAACACAGGCAGCTCATCAGTGTAAGAGCCAGTTTAGAAATAATAATGGATTAGGAAAAAATAATGAAAGTCAAAATATACAAAGTTGATTTACTTAAAATGAAAAAAGTTTCTTTTTACATGATTAAAATCAATGCAGCTAGAATAAGAAACCATCAAACAGGAAAAATATGTACACCAAAAGTCTAATATCTGAAAGATATAGGGAAGTGACACAAATTTGTAGACCCAATAGGCATTTTCCAATAAATAAGTGATCAAAGGGCAGTAATTGTTTCCAAAAAAGGGATTACCAACTATTCATGACCAAATTAAAATATACTCCAAATTTCTACTAAGAAAAGAAATGCAAATTGCAATAGCCATAAAGTTTTACATAACACTCAGCAAATTGGTAAAAAAAAAAAATGACAAAAAATCAAAAGAGTCATTATCAGAGAGGTTATGGGAGAACAGAAGTATTAATACACTGTTAGTGGAGCTATGAATTGGGCTAAAATGGTTTGGGGAAAAAATGTGAATTATGCTTAGAAAGTAACTAAACTTTTCTCCAGTGATCTTACTACTGTACATATGCCCCAAGAAGGTCAACAACAGAATGAAAGGTCAATATATACTATACTATTCATAGCAATACCTTTTATGGAGGCAAAACCAAAACAAAGTATGTGTGTTTTAATTGTAGAATGGCTAAGCAAACTCTCATATGAATGAGGTGAAATATTGTTATGCATTCAGAAATAATGGGATTTTGGGGTTATAGGACCAATAAAATAAAAAGCTTTTCTCAGTCCCAATAGGGGCTCAAAAATCCTCCAAAAGAATAATATATACTACTGGTAATTAATGTATACTACTTGTAATTAATGGCTAAATTCATAGAACCAAAAAAAAAGAAATGGAAAATCAGACAAGATAAAATCATTAGGAATTGAGGCTGGAGAATGCTAATCCTTAAAACTCAGTCCCTGCCCCGTTAACCTTTATGCTCCTTTGATGAAAAAATTAACCCAAGAGTTTTTGCCTGGAGCCCATATTGGGACACTTCCTTGCTAGAGAGACTTTGCTGGTTTACCCTGTGCCCATCCATCTGTTTCCTCTGCAACAAGGGCTCTGCCTAGCTACTTGAGAAGAAGGTAGGGGGGAGCACACAGCTTTTACCTAGGCTTCATCAAAGTTGTTTAAACAAAACTAATGATAGGGACAAAGTTTTGCCTTAACAGAGGAAGAGAAATATACACACATACACACATATGTATATGTATGTATATACATTATACATATATTTTACACACACACACACACATATATATATAACCAAGTGAACAAAACCTTTTCTTAAATAAAAATAAATAAATAAAAGACATAAATTTAACTCTCATGACTTTAAATGTTAATGGCCTATTGAGACTTATAAAACTAATAAGAAAAAAAGCACCCACAACTGTTGTTTACAAGAAATACATCTAGAAAAGCAGAGATAAGTAAAGAATCAAAATGAAAAGCTAGAACAAAAATTACTATGAATCAAGCAAATTAAAAAAATCAAGAGTTGCAATCATGATATTAGGCAAAGCAAAAGTAAAAATTCACATCAATAATAATGGCCACCATTCATGTAGCACTTTAAGGTTTGCAAAATACTTTATATAAGCTATCTCATTTGATCCTAAAATCCCTGTGTCATTATAACCCTCATTTTGCAGATAAGGAAACTGAGTCTGGAAGAGTTTAAATGACTTAACCCAAGTCTCCAAAGGTAGTAAGTGACTGAGGCAGGATTTGAATTCAGGTGTTCCTGATTCCAAGTCTACTATTCTATTCACCGCACTAGACTGGGTTTGGGGAGAATCAAATGAAATTATATAAAGCATTTTTCAAAACTTTAAGCACTAGATAAATATTATCTATTATTTCTGTGTGCCAAAATATTATTATAATCATAAAACAAATTGTAAACCCTTTGAGGACAGGGACCATTTGTCCCTCTATGGCATACATGCTTTTATTTCCTCATTACTAGATACTTCCCTATGTGGATTCTCAAAAGTTAAACTGGAAAGTACTTAACTGAGTTGACAATTATTTGAGGTGTTTGGTATACCATTTCTTTTTTTTTTTTTTGCTTTTTGGAGGGCAATTGGGGTTAAGTGACTTGCCCAAGGTCACATGGCTAGTAAACATGTCAAGTGTCTGAGGATGGATTTGAACTCAGGTCCTCCTGACTCCAGGGCCATTGCTCTATTCACTGGGCCACCTAGGCGTTCCCAGGGTATACCATTTATGGTAGGTGAAGGCAATGGTGGGGGAGTGGATGGGGTGGAGTGTGGTGGAGTGGGGTGGGGAGGTAAAAAGAGAAAGGGAGTATTCAAAATAAATCCCTCATATATGATAAGGCCAACACTTGAAAACAATTGAATGTTCAGAGGAGTAGAATCTTTCACTTTTGAGAGAGTGATGAAACTATTTAAATGCAGAGGAGAAACTAGATTACAATGGGGTAGGACTGCAGGAAACTGCATTCCTCTAAGAGTCTACTATTATTTTATAAGGTGGAGTGTTTCATAGTTGAAGAAGTTCATTTTCATAATCTTAGGTAAGTACTGTTTAAGAAATTGCATATAAATGAAGGATTGTTAACCAAATGATAGATTCATCTTGATTTTTAAGTCCATTTTTTTTAAAATAAATGGATGTGTCCCTATAGTTTCATTTTTTTTTTTTTACTTAAAATTATATTTAGTGCTGGTCATAGTATTTAAATGTATAGGATTAAAAACTATTTTCCTTGATTAAATAAATACATAGCATAGTTAGCTGCTCAAGGAAATGGAAAGCAAACATCTATGGTAATTTTACTGTTGGACACAGTCCTTGAACACTAACACCTGGAGCAACCAGAGGGGAAAAACACCTTTAAATAAAGACAAATTCAGGTGCAGTGGGTGGGAGTAAGGGAAAGAGATCCCAGGGCATAGGAAAGTTTCTGGGGGGGGGTAAATCTTACCTGGGGTGTGACAGTCAGGTGATTGGAAGCATTCTCATCCTGCTGCTATTTTAACTAATTAGTCTTATTAACTAAGAGGCAATATGTTAAAGTAGTTAAAGAAATGTGGATTCAAGACTTACCTCTGAGCTATACTAGCTGTGTGACCTTGGGCCTGTCATTTAACTTTGCAATATAACTTCCCCAGTAGGTGCTGATTTGTATAGGCAGAGGGAATTTTCTAACCGTAAGTTCTTTTTGGATTGAACCTATGATTTCACTGGCATAAAGAACATTTAGGAAGGAAAATTGCCTTCACTAATGCTGACTGAGATTGGTATTTGCTCACCAATTCATAAATTTAGAGAGGTGCCAGGTCTTCAACAGATTTAGTGGCTTGTCGGGGGCTATAGAGTCAAGTGGGACTTGACTTCAGGGCTCTGGACTCTGAGGCTAGCTCTCCAGTCTCAGCTTTAGATTTCCTTACATCAACAAAATCACAGGTAAAAGAAACACAAAAAAATACCGACTTGCTAATTGGTATTAAGGCTTAGTTGTTTCTAAGATGCTGAAGGAGTGTAAGGATAAAGACCTGATTGTCTTACCCTATCTATGCCTTTTCCAGAGGGGAAGAAAAAGTATCTCATTCCCTTCTGTCCACTTGGTTCCTTACTCTTCCTCCTGACAGAGCCTAATAAATTCTAGCTTCAGCTGATTTTAGAAAATCCATGCTCGACTGAGCTGAGACAGTCCACTTTGTTTCACAAAGGCTGCAGCAATTGTGTAGTGACAAGAGGACAAGAGTTCATATTTCCTCCCAGTAGAATGTAAACTCCTTGAGGGCAAGGGCAGGAACCTCTCC
>NW_027186523.1:31320315-31339211 GCF_028583685.1 Petaurus breviceps papuanus
TTCTTCTTTTCATTCTTCGTATATATCATAGTACCTATCACATAGTTGGTGCTCAATAAATTCTAATTGAATTAAACTAAGGTGATTTGACTGGGAGACATTGGACTTGGAAATAAAAGATATGAATTCAAGTCTCCACCACTTACTAGCTTTGCTGTTGTTTAGTGGTTTCAGACTCTTTATGATGCTTTTTGGAGTTTTCTTGGCAAAGGCACTGGACTGGTTTGCCATTTCCTTCTCTAGTTCATTTTACAGATGAGGAAACTGAGGCAAATAGGGGTAAGTGACTAGCCCAGAATCACATAGCTAGTAAGTGTCTTTTGGATGGGATATGAACTCATGAAGATGAGTCTTCCTGATTCCAAGCTAAGTGGCTCTACCCACTTCATCACTTTGCTGCCCCTACTAGCTTTGTAGCATTGGGCAAATAACTTCTTGCTCATTTCCTCATTTGTAAGAAAAAGAAAATCGATGGAGTCTGAATGCAGATTAAAGCATACTATTTTCACTTTATTTTTTCATAGTTTTTTTTTCCCCTTCTCATTCTGTTTCTTCTTATACAATATGACTACTACGGAAATATGTTTTACATGATTGCATATATATAACCTATATCAAATTGCTTCCCATCAGGGAGAAGGGAGGGAGAAAATCTAGAACTCAAAAATTTTATTTAAAAAAGAATGTTAAAAATTGTCTTTGCATGTAATTGGAAAAATGAAATACTATTTAAAAGGTAAAAAAATAAAAAGAAAATTATATTTGTACTGCCTCACAGGGTCACTGTGGGGACCAGCTGTATCTAACACACTGTATTAACATTTTTTAGACCTAATCAGGCTATGATTTTGTTGGTAACAAGAAGGCCCAAGTTCAACTCCTCCATAATTTAGCGGAGAGCCTTTGAGAGTTTCTGTGGCTCCAAAATGAATTATCCTGAAGCACACCTACTTGTGAGCCTTACCAAGCTTAGCTAGCCTTGTCCTTGGACAGCAGATTCACAGTCTATAAACTCCTTCTGAACTTGAAGCATTTCCAGCTTGATGATGCCTGCTAGATATTGTGTTCCTCCAACATAGTCTTCAGGAATCCAGGGTCATCTCCACACAGCTACTTCTGGTTCCACAGACCAGCCTGCCCTGCCATCCTAATCATGGTAATAACTAAGGTGTGTATAGCCCACTCTTAGGGCGTGCTGAAAAAGAACATTGTTTTCATGGATGAGGGTATTATTTCATCCTCAAACTCCCTCTGTCAGTCTTCACTGATGCCATGATAAGGTATAAGAAGAGGATTTTAGCACAGGGCTCGGTAAATGTAAGTTATAATTATGACTAATGAAGATAAGAAGTAACCCAGTGGCAGCTCCCAAAGTTCAACACAACTGTCTTGCATTTCTCCTGTATTACTTAGGTCTCTTCATACTTTTGCTTCATGCTTCATGACGTTAGATCAAAATTCACAGGAAGGGGGTGGAAGCTGGAAGCAGGGGCTGGCTTCTGATTAGAAACCCAAAAAAGGAGACTGAGAGGATGTTTGTGTGGTTGCACATCAAAGTACTAGGGCTCTGAGTACACACCAGCTCTCCATGTCACCACCTACCTTCCCCATGTCACCAAAAAATGCCCCAAAGGCTGTGTTTAGAAAGAAGTCACTAGTGCAATGGTTTTCACAAAGTATTTTCCCCAAGGACCTCATCTAATTAATTATTAAGTACTTGGAGACTATATTTGTCTCAAAATGTACAGAAATGAGAAATGTGCCTGTTGTGAGAAAATTAACCTGCATACTGCACTTAATTCAAAAGATATCTTTCAAAGTAACCTCAGTAGGTTAGTTGATTACAAATGAAAGGGGTGAACTTTAGAGACCTTTCACACCTCTACCTGTCAGACTTGTTTATTCTTAGAATCATATTCCAGGAAACAATAGAATTTTCATATATAAAGGGAACTAAACCATTATTGATGAAAGGAAGTTTCCAGGAGAAACAGAAGTATTTACGGCAGGGCTGTTTGTTCATGACATAGAGACTCCCATTTGGAACCATTTGTCAGGAGATAGGATAATTCATGATGCTGGTACAGCATTATGTATTTAAGATTCAGGTGTGTCACCCAGAATTTCAAAAGCAGTTGATTATGTCTAGACTAACAGACAAATTTCCCGTAGTCACCTCCTGCTTTATAGGGTGTAACTTATCAAAAGCTTTCTGTAGTCTCAAGTTTGAACATGAAATGTAACACAGAAGTATTATATTTTGTTGGTATCCCAAAGACATTTCATTTGTTTAAAGTTTGGTAGTATAAAAAACCAGTTTCCTTCTTTCCCACTAAAGGACAATAAACATTAACTAAGAACTGCATTTAAGTCATTTTAAAGATTTTAAAAGGCCAACTTAAATTGTACTTAAAATTTTTTTTATTAATTTGTTTGTTTACTTTTAGTTTACAAGATTCAATTCCACAATTCCTTGAGTTTCAAATTTTGTCCCCCTACCTTCCCCCCTCCCCCCCCCCCCCATGGTGGCATGCAATCGAGTATAGGATCTGCAAATACTTTCACATTAGACATTAGTCAGGTTATAGAGACAGATTGTATCAGATGGAATGAAAAATGGTAAAGAGGAAATAAAACCAAACAAGAAAAAGATCAAGTGGTTTGCTTCAGTCTGGATTCAAACTCACAGTTCTTTCTAGTTCTTTCTCTGGATGTATTAAATTGTACTTTTGAAAACAGTTTTTTGATTCGATTAGACACCTAGTGTCTATAAAGCAACTACCAAGACAGTTTTAGATTTCCCTTTTTCAAAAGTGCATTGGCCTTAACTTTTAGGAGCAGAAATTAATAAAAACTTATTTAAGCCATAACTACATAACTTTAGAGATGAGGTAAAGGTCACTTCTAATTTAAGACATTTTGTAAAAGAGTTCCAGGAAGACCTGGGTTTAAGAAATGCTTCTGAGAAATAATGATTCCACGACTCTGGACAGATTCCTTAACTTCTCAGCACTCTAAGAAACTTAGCTAACACTATGAATTACAGAGAAAGTGCACACCTGCATTGGCAGAATTTCTTTACCTGGGAGTTCTCCATATTGGTAAAACTAGAAGCCCAGTCCTTCTCCCCATCTTTATTCAATACAAATACTTTCAGAATTCCCTTCTTTTAAGGACAGGCTCAGGGGTCACCTTTTCTGGGTAGCATTTCCAAAATACTTCCCTCATCCCAAAAGTATTTTCTTCTTCCTCAGCTACTCCTACTCCCTACTTTGTATTTTACTTAACTGAGTACATGTCATTTGCCTCCTCCAGTGCCTTCCCCCAACTCCAAGTAGAATGTCATTTCCTCTAGGCAAGATTCTCTCATTTTTTTCTTTGTGTTCCCAGCGCTTATTAGGTAACATATCCCCTGCCACCAGAGAATTGAGGTGGAAAGGTCAGATTTAAACAAAACCTTGGGAAAGAATTTTCTTTACTTCTAGTATATCTGTGAGACTGGATTGGGTGGTAAAGACCTAGGATGCATCTAGGTTGGTGAGAATTCAGACACTTAACATGAGCTTGTGGGTCAGCCAAGACTATATTTTCATGCTTGGTTTCATGTTTATGGGGAATGTTTTCTAGTAAGTATATTTCATGTAGCATTCTACACTGGTGTGATCAAAGTTAACTAAGGTCTAAATTCTAAAGTCATGTCAGGTCTAAGGACTCAGTTATCACCATTCTGATAAATATTATGTCGAAAATCAGTTTAACACTAGCAAAAGCATTTAAAGTAGAAAGTACATGCTAAAAAAATGAGCAGCTCATTCCTCCAATAAGTGAATTCTCATTCTCTTCTTCCCTAACATAGTCTGGGGAAGATGTTTTCATTTTTTACCTACAAACTGGGAAGAATGAGCTAACATTTTGGAGGCCACTGTTTGCTGTTTGAAGCCAAAGCCATCTTTGTGGTTGTGTAACTGGTATCTTGCCTAGAAGTTCCATCCATTCTTCTGCTCTGGTTTGCCTCTCAAACCTTGTCAGTTTGACTGATAGCCTGGCTATCTAGTCAGTCCTCAGCTCCAGTTGTGGTCAACTCTGTGAATCAGGACCCATTGCCATCTCTACCATAAGGATTTGTTCTTCTCTACTCCTTTTACTCACTGACTTCCCTCCATCCTCCACTTCCCAACCAATCGCCTTCCCAAATTTCTGTTTCTGTTGAGGGAGCCATCATCCTACCATATTCCATATTCACAGTCTTGACTTCTCACTTTCACTTACCCCATATATCCAATTACTTGCCAAATCTTATCATTCCTACCTCCCTCCATAATATATCTCATATCTATCCCCTCCTTTCCACTCACAGACTCACAATTCTAGTTCAGACCCACATCATTCCTTGTTTAGAATATTTAAAATACTCTCCTAAAAAGCCTCAGTCTCAAGTATTCAGACTCCATCCTTGGCACAACCACCAAAGTGATGAAAGCACAGGTTTAATTATGCAATTTGCCTTCCATAGCTTCCTGTCACATCTAGGAGTTCTTCTCACTGTTTCACATACATAACATTTCGTCTCCTACCTCTTTGAATTAATTTTCCTTCCGTACCTGGAATGCTATCTACCTTTACCCCCACCTTTTGGAATCTCTGGTTTCCTTCAAAATTTAGGTCACATACCACCTTCTACATGATACTCCTAATTCCCCTCCCCAGATAATAATTCCTTCCCCAATTATTACTTGGTATCTGATTTACATGTGTTTTGTATATGGGTCACTCCCTAAATCTTAGTATAGTTTAAAACTTAACTACAGAGAAAAAGAGAGACAGAGATAGAGAGACTACAGAGAGAGATAGAGAGGCTGACAGAGACAGAGAGACAGAAACAGAGACAGAGACAGAATGAGAGACAGAGACAGAATTCCAAAAGTTTTAGTGCTATTTAACACCATTAAAGCTTAAAATGGTAGTAAGACTTTTGGGACCCAGTCTCAAAAGAACTATGATTGTATTAGTTGTTAATTGTCTTCCCTCAGATACAGATCACAACCCTTAGTGGGAAGGTTGGTGAGAAAGGGTATGGATGATAAAGACCACTAATCCTTATCTTGCTAAATTCTTCCGTGATAAAGCAAGATATTTCAGGTTAACAGGACATGGCTACTTCCTTTAAGCCAGCCAAACAGCTGAGATCCCTTAGTACTCCAGGGTCATTACAACTGATAAAAAAATAAATGTCTGATGACAGTCCTGAACCACAAATCACCAAACATATATTGCAACAAGTCTGCTCATTTTTTTCTATTAAAATATTCACTGTTTTTATATTATAATAATAACAGTAGCTAGCATTTATAAACTACTTTGAGCTCTTTACAAGTTATGATCTCATTTTATCTTCACTAACAACCCTGGGTGGTAGGTGTTATTATTAGACCCATTTGACAAATGAGGAAACTGAAGCAGATGAAGGTTAAGTAATTTGCCCAAGGGTCACATGACTAGTAAGTGTCAGAGGCAGGATTTTACCTCAGGTCTTCCCAAGTCCAGGTCCAGTGCTCTATACAATAACCCACACTGTCTTTTTCATATAAAAGTTTTTGATGGCTGATCTAAAATGCTACAGGGGAGTCCTTTAAAAAGTAAGGAAAATGATATTATACTTTGCAGTGGCACTTTCCATACATTAACTCATTTGAACCGTCTAACAATCCCTGACAGGTAGTACAAGTATTATTATCCCCACTTTACAGAAGAGGAAACTGAAGTACAGAGAAGTTACAAGATTGACTACAGATATACAATCTTAGGAAGAGGCAGAGCTTAAGTCTGAAATCAGGTCTTCTAGATTCCTTTTAGAGCAATGCTCTCTCCATTACACCACAATACACATAATACCTGACCTAGATGAGGAGATATGAATAATCAGGTGGGAAGTTTTAAAAATTAATTTCACATGGTGTTAGTAACTATTGACCTTTATGGAAGAAAAGGCTGCTCCTGGTAGATGTTTCATCATGAAGAAATTTTGTTGTGATGCAGGGGTCCATAAACTTTACATTAAAAAATATTTTGGGAGGCAGAACCAAGATGGCAGAGTAGAGGCAGCAACCCAGACAAATTTTTTCTGCAATTTTAAAATAATGTGTCAAATCAGGAACAGGGCTCAACTTTAATACAAAGTCAAAAGTGTAGAAATAGGCTGGAAAAATGAGCAAACAATGAAAAAAAAGAATCTGATCATAATAAGATTCTATGGTGACAATGAGAATCAAGACACAAACTTAGGGGAGGACAACAATGTGAAAGCAAAACCTCAAAAAAAGGCAAATTGTACACAAGTTCTTGAAAGAGCTAAAGAAAGAGATAGGAGTGGTAGAAGAAAAATTGGGAAAAGAAATGAGAGTGATGCAATAAAATTCTGAAAAGAAAATTAACAGCTTAGTAAAAGAGGCACAAAAATACTGAAGAAAGTAAGTTAAAAAAAAGAATTAATAAAAGCAACATAAAAATTCACTGAAGAAAAGAATTCCTTAAAAAGCAAAATTGGTCAAATAGAAAAGATGGTACAAAACTTTACTGAGGAAAATCATTCCCAAAAAACAACTGACCTGGAAAATAGATTGAAGAGAGATAATTTAAGAAGTATGGGACTACCTGAAAGCCATGATCAAAGAAAGAGCCTATAGATCATATTTCAGGAAATTTTAGAGGAAAATTTCCCCCACATTCTAGAACTAGAGGCTAAAATATAAACTGAAAGTACTCACTAATTGCCACCTGAATGAGATTCCAAAATTAAAATTTCTAGGAATATTTTAGGCAAATTCCAGAGCTCCTAGATCAAAGAGAAAATACTTCAAGAAGCCAGGAAGAAACCATTCAAATATTGTGGAGTTACAGTCAGGATCATACAAGATTTAACAGCTATGATGTTAGAGGAGAGGAGGGCTTAGAATATGATATTCCAGAAGGTAAAAGAGCCATAATTATGACCAAGAATAACCTACCTAGCAAAACTGAATATAATCATTCAGAGGGAAATGTATATTTAATGAAATAGAGGACTTTCAAGCATTCCTGATGAAAAGACCAGAACTGACTAGAAAACTTGACTTTCAAACACAAGACTGAAGAGAAGCACAATAAAGGTAAACATGAAACAAAAATCAAAAAGGGACTCAGTAAAGTTAAAATGTTTACCTTCTTGTAAGGGAAGACAAAAAATGTGACTACTAAGAATGTTATAATTATTAGGAAAGTTAGAAGGAATCTGTGTAGACAGAGGGCTGAGGTGTTAGTTAATTATGTTGGGATGATCTAAAAAAAAAGGGGGGGGGGGTAAGAAAGATAAATGTCCTGGGAGAATGGAGAGGAAGAATGGGGGAAATTATCTCACATAAAAGAGGCATTCAAGGAAGGGCTTTTACAGTGGAAGGAAAAATGAGAGGTGGTGGGCAATGCTTGAACCTCACTCTCATTGAAATTGGTTCAAAGATGGAAGAATTTATATATACTCAGTTCAGTATTGGAATTTATCCTACCCATCAGGGAAGTTGGAAGAGAAGGGAATAAAAGAAAGGGAGGGTAATAAAAGGAAGGACAGATTAAGTGAAGCAGCAGTCAGAAGCAAAACACATTTTTGAGAAGGGACAAGGGGGAGAGAGAGGGAGAGGAGAGTAGAGGATCCCTTCCTCTGATTGGTTACTTCCAGAACCGCCATTTAAGGATGTGTTCAGGCCAACTATGTCTTCATTTTTCTCTGGGCTCCACTCCTGACTCTCCAGATTTTTTCTATTATCCCCTACTCTCATCAATTTTCTGCTTCTCTCCCTTCCCCCCAACTTTCCAGCTTCCTTTTATGTTTTTTTTTTGTTGTTGTTCATCTTTTTCAATTGTGTTCAATTCTTCATGACTCCATTTGAAGTTTTCTTGGCAAAGATACTTGAGTGGCTTGTCATTTCCTTCTCCATTGTTTTATATATTATTTTCCCTCATTAGAATGTAAACTCCTTGAGGTCAGAAACTGTCTTGTTGCCTGTTACATAGTAAGGCTTAATAAATGCTTATTGATTTGACTTATGTTTTATTTTATTTATTTAAAAACATTATTTTGAGGAGTTGGCAAGTTTGTCAATGGGGTCTATGACAAAAGAAAGTTAAGAACTCCTATTGTGGAAAGTGTATTGGATTTCATGGCCATACATCCAAGTTTTAGCTCTGCTACTTAATTAAGTGGCTGACCTTGGTCATGTCACATAACATTTCAGATCCTGACTTTCCTCATCGTTATGATAATCTCTGTATATTACCTCAGAAATATGTAAATATGAGCAATTGTAACAAACATTAGTTAAAACAGTGGAGAGAAATTGAGTCATTTGGATTTTTACCCTATATTTCAATAAAGTACCTAGGAATCTATCACTTACTCAACAAATATTTTTAAGTACCTCCTGTGTACCAGGCATTGTGCTAAGTATAGGAAATATAAGTTTAAAAAAAATAAAAGAAACAATCCCTTTCCATAATTAACTTAAATTCTAATGGGGGAGAAATACATGTAAAAATATATGTAGTGTAAAGTTAATAAACATTCACACACACCACTATATATATATATATTAGTAGTTGAATATAAAAATACAAGGTAGTTTGGGAGAGAGGGCACCAGGAGGTGGGGGGAACTTAGAGGACTTCAGGTAGAAGGTGGTGCCTGGGTTGTAGGAAGAAAGGGCTTCTGAGGCAAAGGTAAGGAGGTACTGTACTCCAGCATGGGCAGGGGTGGGGGGGCGGTGGCTGGTGCAGAGGCCCAGAGAGCAGAAGTTGAGGTCATGGAAATTTATATGTTCATCCTTTGGGAGTTGAAAGGGTTCCAGCTGGGGGAACTGGAAAGCCTGCATGGAGAAAGGAGCATCCTAACTGCATCTCAAAGAAAGAAAAGGATTTCGATGTGGAGGAATTGGTCCAGGGTAAGGAAGAAGGTAATGGGAAAACATTCCATGCCTGTGGAATAGCATATGCAGAAACATAGGGACAAAAGCTAGATGAGGATGGAGGGCAGTGAAGTCGATGTCCAGTAGGGTTGAAATAGAAAATAAATTGGAGGCAAGTAGCATGAAGTAAACTTGGAGAGATCATTTGGAGACTGATTAAGGAGTACTTTGAATAGTAGGATAATTAGTCTGTCCTCTCTTTAGCAGATGAATAGAGAAGGCACCTGAAGGAGGAAAGTTACTCTGTCATCTTGTAAAGGGAAGGCTGTAAGAAAGAGTGGGAAGATATCCAAGACAAATTCAGGGTTGTAATTTTTTCATGTGGTAGCATTCACCCCGATTGTTTTGTTGGTCTCACCAGTTATAGAAAGCCTGCCAGGTGATTCTCCATCTTCACAGAGGATATAAGCAGAAAAAAAGTAAAAATGATTTATATTAAACACTACTTATGATATGTGATATCATAAGCAGTGCTGGAACTAGCAAAAACTGCACCTGGAACAAATTCGGTTGAGTTGGCAACATGACAATGGCCCACAAGAGAGCTAGACAATGGGTGCAAATGGGGAGGGGGTAGTGTGGTGGCACAAGGGGTGGTCCCACAGTGGTGCAGTCACTTAAGGGGACTGTGATCAATCTTTTAAAAGGCCTCAGCTCTTACCCTCCAGGTGTTGGGGACCAAGGGGTCTTAAGGGTATCAATGGAGGTGGTTGTGCCCAAAGCCTCCTAAAATCTGGAAGGTGAGACAGTAGGACAGAGTTCTCTACTCAGAGGAAGTATACTCCCACCACAAGTTAGTACCCTGGCTCAAAACCTTGTTTGCCCTGTGCTAGTTACAGCTCTAGTCAGAAGATTTTGAACTCAAATATTTCCAAAAGTGACTTCATTTTTACTCCAAGATTTTCCTCCTTTTATAACTTGCCAATACGTGTTCATGGGTCTACTATCCCTTTTAGTCATTCAGGTCATTGAAGTCATTTTGATTTTTCCCATTCCTTTCCCCCATTTAATCAGTTCTTCTGAAATTGCTTTTCAATTTCATCCTTCATTTCTATTCCTGCTTCCAACATGCTCATTTAAACCCTTACAGCTTACCTGTACTTCTGCCTTGCCAAAGGGGAGGGAATCAGAATCATAGATTTAGATTTGGAAGAGACCTTGGAGGTTATCTAGTCCAACATGGTGGAACTGAGACTTGAACCCAGACCCTCTTATTCAGTACCCCATCCACTGTACCACTCAGCAGCAAATTACTAAAGAGCTCCAGACCCAAGCCTCCTGTATTATAAGCAGAGGAATTCCCAGACATCAGCTGACCACATACATAGATGAAGGATATGTATCACTTGCTACCTTGAAGGATATGTATCACTTGCTACCTTTCACAAGTGAGGAGCTAAGATGCCTGCCCCTGGAAAAAAAAAAAAATGAAGACTAGCTCTGAATAAGGCCAAGAAGTAGAAGATCATTTTAGAGGCTATTAGTTTGTGGAGTTTCTGGGCTGAGTTGTCATTGTTAGTCCTTCATTCTCAAAGAGGACCAATAACATCAGGAGGGTGATGTCTTGACTTGCAAGTAAGAATTGGATTTAAGTGAGAAAGGGCAGTGCAAAGTCATTAGCTTTACCATCATCTCCAGAGTCATTGGAGTTCAGTGGCAAGACATAGGTCAGGACTATTGGTAATGGCCCCGGATACCTTGGCCTTTTTAACCTAAGGTCTTTCCCAGGTCTCAGTTTGTCTCTGGGGTAAGTAGGAACAAGATCAGAAGAGAGGCCAGGGGAAGAGCTAGGTTAGATGAGATTCTCTCTATGCTTTAATCAGAAATAAACTCTCCCAGTTGAGTGGTGTTCTTGCCCAAGACTGAGGAGGGTTCCTGGAGGGTTAGCCCAATCTCATAGTCAGCTCTGTCCTTCACAAGGACTGGACTTTGAATGAGGAAGAAAAAGGAGAAGTTGGGCCACCACCAGTTGGGTGGTGGTTTGACTTTTTTTTTTTGCTTTTTGAGGGCAATTGGGGTTAAGTGACTTGCCCAAGGCCACACAGCTAGTGTGTTAAGTGTCTGAGGTTGGATTTGAACTCAGGTCCTCCTGACTCCAGGGCCAGTGCTCTATTCACTGCACCACCTAGACACCCCAGTTGTTTTGATCTATATCTGGCTACTGGACCCAGACAGTTCTGGAGGAGAGAGTGAGGTTGGTGACTCTGCACTGCCCTCCCTCACTTAAATCCAATTCAATGTAAGTCATGTCATCATCTCTCTGATGTCATGGTCCTCTTCAAGAATGAAGGACCAGGGGAGGCCAGATAGCACAGCAAGTAAGAGCACCGGCCCCAGAGTCGGGATGACCTGGGATCGAATCCAGGATCAGACACTTAGCACCCACCCAGAAACACCTGGCCATGTAACCTTGAGCAAGTTACTTAACCCCAATTGCTTTAAAAAAAAAAAAAGAATGAAGGACAATACAACTATGACCACAAAAAAGAGAAAAAAACCCTGGATCCCAATATTAATAATTGGTTACTAATAATCATGTATCTCAGTTGTATAGTCTGGAGATAGGGATCCCAAATAACTTCCCCTGGTTGGGGAGTGAAGGTCTCCCCAGTCTCTGGGAAGTACTATAAGACTGGAGGTTCACCAGTGAAGAGGAGGAAGAGGACACAAGAGAAAGGTAGTTGCTTAACCCTCCAGGAACTCCAAATGTGTTCCCTGCCACAGGGCAGTACACAAGTCTTGAACACATTATAGGTACCTGGGAGAATTAGGGCTCATTAAGGAAGGAAAGGAGAGAAAGCAGGATATAGTACAACATCCAGTGGTTCTGCAGTCACAGGGTGTGAGTTCAAATCCTGTCCCTGTGACTTACCATGTGACCTTGGGAAAGACATTTAATTTCCTTAGTCTCAGTTTCCTAATCTGTAAAACAAGGGAGTTGGACCTCAAGGCCTCTGGGGTTTCTTTCAGCTGTAAATCTCTGAAGCTGTGATAGAATTTCAACTATCTCTGGGGCTCAGGTGTAACTCTTCTGCATTTTTTTTAAGCAATTGGGGTTAAGTAACTTGCTCAAGGTTACACGGCCAGTTATTTCTGGGTGTGGTGCTAAGTGTCTGAGCCTGGGATTCGGTCTCCAGGTCATCCTGACACTGGAGCCGGTGCTCTTACTTGCTGTGCTACCTGGCCGCCCCACTCTTCTGCATTTTTTTCCAGGTTGAATAAAGTCTATCCTATATTCACTGTCTTGGTTTGAGTGCTTACCGGACAGTTGAAGACATTCTTTAAAGACATGGTTATGTATAAACCCAGTGAATGATATTATCAAGGAAAAATTTGGTTTAAGGCATAGACCAAAAATTGAATTTACTTAGTGAGAAGACTCTAGGATTGAACTTGGTCTGAAAATTCAGAGCTGTTTGGTCATAGATAACACAGCGGGGGCTAAAAGCAGTGGACTTGGGGACAGGAATACTAAATTCAAATCAGGCCTCAGAGACTTACTTGCCTAAGTTTCCCTTGTTAAACAGGGATAACAAGAACACCAAACTCTTAAGCTTGTTGTAAAGATCAAATAAGATCTAAAAATATAAAGTGCTTTGCAAACTTTAAAATGTTTAAATGTTAGCTATCATTATTGCATTATTGTTAATATTATTATTATTTTTATTCTAAGTCATGTATGATAACTATAATAGTCTCTTAATGGTGTTCTACTTCTTCCTGGCCTTGTTCAAAGCTAGTCTTAGTTTTCTCCATAGGTACTGATGACTTGATTCCTCATTTCTGAAAGGTCATGTTGTACCATATCCTTCATGAATGTGAGTATGTGGTCAGCTGAGTAATACTTCTGTCTTTTTTCCTTTGAATAAAATCACTGTAATGGGGTGGCTAGGTGGGGCAATGAATAGATCACCAGGCCTGGAGTCATGAGAACCTGAGTTCAAATCCAGCCTTAGACACTTAACACTTACTAGCCATGTGACCTTGGGTGAGTCACTTAACCCCAATTGCCTGCCTTCCCATATCCAAAAAGAAAAAAATAAAGTAAAATCGCTGTAGTTTTTGAACTATTTCTCATTGATTCTATCTTTACTCCTTAAACAATTTTTTTTCCTCTTGTCTGGGCTTTCTCTACTTTCCCCATATTAATTTCAGCATGAAAATCCCAACTTAATTCACAATTCCAGCTAAGACCTAACCAGTCCTGAGACTAGAGAGAATGTTACCTGATGATACTTCCATGTTACAATATTGTTCATACACCTCAACACCATGCTTGCTTATTTTGCAAGATAACCTTGCTGCAATTCCTTGCTTGAGGTCAAGAAAATGTAAGTTCAAATCCAACCTCTGACACTTACTAGTTATATGACTCTAGACAAGTCATTTAAAGTCTGTCTGACTCAGTTTCCCAGGGTTGTTGTGAGGGTCAAATGAGATAATAATTGTAAAGCACAGTGCCTGGCCATAGTAAGCAGCATGTAAATGTTAGCCATTATTATTATTCCTGACTCATATTCAGCATGTGGCAACCATACCTCCCCTTCCCACCCAGTCTTTCTCTGTCATGGTTGTGTAAAACCTATCCCTATCTTTCCCTGGAACAGATTGTTTTCCTTCCCTACAATAATTACATTTCAACTGTCTTAGAAACTTCTTTTTCAAATCCACCCATTTCCTCAATTAGACAGGAAAGTTTTTTTTTTTTTTACACTTAATCCAGTCCTCCCAGATACAAGATGCCCTCCCCAGTGGAGTTTCATCAGTAAATCTAACACTTTTCAAGGCTTTAATGAACATGGTAAATGACAATGGGGCCTAGGGATAATCTTCATGAAATTATACTTAATATATCTATCATTGAAGAGGTAAGGCTTAGTAGAAAGATTGTAAGAAGTAGAGTCAGGCAATCTGGATTCTAATCCTTCCTTGGAATATTAATTACTATATGTGGCAAGTCATCTGATAATAGCTAACATTAACATAATGCTTACTGTGAGTCAGGTGCTGTGCTAAGCACTGTACAATTATATCATTTGATCCTCACAACAGCCCTGGGAGGGCGGTGTTATTTCACAGATGAGGAAACTGAGGCAAACAGAGGTTAAATTAAGAAGTTAAGTATGGGACAAAACTAAGAATTATCTGAGACCAGATTTGAACTTGGGGCTTCCTGACTCCAGGCCTGGGGCTCTATCGAATGTGCCACCTAGATGTCTTTCCAGCAGCTTTTTTGTAAGACAGGAGACAGCCTAATATAGTAGAAAGAGGGTTGATAATTGTTGTCAGGTAGACCTGGGTCAGGTCTCACCTTTGATAGGTACTGGCTATGTTGTGCCTCTGGAGAAATCACTCAACCTTTAAGTGTCCTGGGTAATGTTCCAAGACAAAGTTTTAAAGCAGTTTGGCACTGATTGAAGAAATTTCCTCATCTGGTAGTTCCCCACACCAACAAATCATAGGTCCTGTCCAGAAAAAAAACCAGAGACAATACAACTTGTGTTCATTTACCTCACCAGGTTGTTTTGAGGTAGCCCTGTATATGTGTGAACTGTTAGCATGGCCAACCTCTAACTAGCTGTGGTAATATATAGGAAAGAAGAAATACTGAAAAAGTAGAGAAATATTTGGAAAGGGAAGGGGCCCAGGGTATGAGAGAGAGGTAAGGTCAAGGCCAAACAGCAGAGACTAAAACAGGATGAAAGGAGGCGATCATAGGCAGGAAGAGGATACAGGATGTGTGACTTTTCGCTTACACACCATGCACTACTATCTAGAGACCACACACCAAAGAAGCATGCTAATTTACGCAAATATGTCTTTACTTTTACACTTTCTATCCTCTAGTACCTATTTTATGATGCAGACTTTTAGGTAAATACAAATTTGATCATACAATCAATTATTTTAACAACTATTTCCCCCCTGAACCTACATAGTCTGTTTCAGGTAGACAAAACATATGCATATTGGCCAACATGTGTTCACCCATGCTAAGTTCCATGATAAAAGGGACTGAGTCTGATTCTCTTTTTGTGTCCCTAGTGCCTAGTATGGTGTACTACTACAGAAATACTTTTGAACTGAATTGAATATATCTTTCTAGGATTTTGGTCTATGTCAACATTACTCCTGTTCAAGTATTTTTAGTGGCTCCCTATTACTTCTAGAATAAAATGCAAACGCTTTGGCTAAGCATTTACAGTCCTCCACAATCTGGTATTTATTTTACCATTTATTTTAAGCTTTATTTCATACTGCCTCCCTTCTATAGCTTCTAGGTTCTAGCCAAACTGGTCAATCAGCTGTTCCTTGAACCAAAGGTGAGCTGGAACCACCTCAATGTCTGGAATGGTGATTGCTAAATTTTCAATGTGAGCACTGACAGCTCAGAAATCTGCAAATGCTATAAATGAGTTTTCAATTGATTGATTTGTTGATTGTGATGGAGAAAATGTTAATAATGTTTACTAAACTTAAAAGTGCGTCCTGTTCATATTTTTTTTTCCCTTTGGAGGGCTAGTTATTATATATTTACTAGTACACCCTTGCTTTCACTCATCTTTCTATATCTCAAATTTCACTTTCTATGGCTGGAATGTTGTTTTGGTTTTTTTTTGCCTTTTGGAGGGCAATTGGGGTTAAGTAACTTGCCCAAGGTTCCATGGCTAGTTTTGTGTGTGTGTGTGTGTGTGTGTGTGTGTGTTAAGTGTCAGAGGCTGGAACCCAACTCGCGTCCTCCTGACTCCAGGGCCTGCGCTTTACTCACTGCGCCACCTAGCCACCCCAGCTGGAATGCTTTTCATCCTCACCTGTATCTTGCAGAATTCTTATCTTCCTGCTAGACTCAGTTCAAGGACTATCTCTCCTGGGAAGTTTCTCTGATCCCGCCAGGAGCTAATATTCTTTCCTCCTCAAATTATCTTTTTTTTTTTTTTTTTTGCTTATCTATATACAAGTAGAAGTTCTTGAGAGCAGGGACTTTCTCATTTCTGTCTTTGTATCCCCAGAGTTTAGCACAGTTTGTATTTTGAAGACATACATAGTAAGTGCTCAATAAATATAAAGTCCTTGAAGACTAGGGCATAGTATATATTTATTGTGTCAAATTGAATTGTTGAAATGAAAACATGACATTCCTTATCATTGACCCTGCTCATGTGATATTTGGTCCCAAAGCAGGGTTATATTTCATCTATATCTATATTTACATCTACATATATCTATGCTCATATTCTTATGTTATATACTTGGTATTTTATTTTTGTATTCATTTGATAAAAACACTACCATTAAAGCATTCTGGAAATTCATTTTAATTTTTCCCTAAAAGTGGGATGAGGTTTTTATTTTTCTTCTCTAAGAATGTCAAAAGCAGGTAATTAAGAAAATAAAGTAAGTGACTTTTCAGGTTATATTTGCTCAGAAAAGATTTCTAAACCCTTATGAGGCAGAATTCTGTATTCCAGAAACCTAGTAAAGGATAATTTATCATGATTGATGCCTTATGCACAAGAAGGTGTATGGAAGAGGTGATAGGGACAATGTAACCTCTCTCACACTTCTGATGGGTGTTCCCCCCTGCAGGCAAGAATGAAGGTCATGGATAGGTCTGCACACACACACACAAAAACAAACCTTGTATTATGGATGTGAACAAAGCTAATGGTTACTTAGAAGCTATCAGTAAAAAATATTACTAGCTTCTTAGCACCCATAAGCAAAGATTTGTGCTCAGCAAATAGAAATTAAACTTTTTTTTTCCTGGAAAAATAATTATTTACCCAGGCACATTAATCTTCAGGTCAGATTATAGTCTTTTCATTTCAAAGATGAGTTCATACATATTTTAAATTTATTTTCATTCAGGGTTTAAGCAAGTACATCCCATATATAAATCACTAGGAAATATGGAGCCAAGACAATCTTTTTATTCTTCTAAGAATCAAGAGTTGGATGGAAGTCTCCAAAGTCCTATACTCTAAATTTTAGAGTGCCTATTTTAAACTGCCTTTCCACTTTTTTAAGTATACAGAACTTATATATAACAAAATATATTATTAGTAGTAATTTAAGCTTCAAATTTAAAGTACAAACTATAAAGTCATGATGAGCAATTGCGATTTTGTTGCACAGTAGCATTTTTTTTGCTGTTGTCTCTGTTACAAAGGTAAATATAATAAAATGATGATATAAATCACCTTTATATAGTGTTTTACAATTTGTAAAATTCCTCACTTTATCTTCATAACAACTGCTTGGGGTAAACAATACAATTATTACTTACTTTCTAGTTTGTCCTTTAAATTTAAAATCTAAATTACTATTAATAATATATTTATTATTTAGACTTTGGTACTTCAATGGGCCTTTATACATTATGACCCATTTATACCTATTTATCATTTGCAAATTTTGTCTGTCTTTTCATGCATCCTCCACAGATCACTAAAAATGTAGCATGATTGCCCAAATGCAATCCAGTCTTATCTTCTACTGTTCAATTCTGGGTCTAACCTATTGTTCCTCTGTAATGACTGTCCAAGTCAGACTTATTGATGATCCTGGACTCATCATGATTGCATTGTTATTGTTCACTCAAGTCAGTCCCAACTCTTTGTGGCCCCATTTGGGGTTTTTTTGCAAAGATGCTGGTGTGGTCTGCCATTTTCTTTTCCAACTCATTTTTATATATGAGGAAATGGAGGCAAACAGTGTTAAACTACTTGTCCAGGGTTACACAACTAGTAAGTGTTGGAGGCCAGATTTGAACTCAGGTCTTCCTGACTTCAGGTTTGACATTCTATCCACTGCACTACCTATCTGCCTTCATGATTATATAGTGGCTAATATTCCATGTTATGGCAAGGATTATCCCAAGGAATAGGAAGTCTCCTTGCAATTCTTTTAATACTTTCTGCATACCACTATAACATTTGAATTGTCCATCTGTCCATTATCATTTTTCACCTTTTTCAGACACACATAATTTAGATGTTGTCTTTTATGCCACATTTCATGTTCAGGTCACCTTGGTGATGTACTACAGCCTACTTAAGCCCTACATGCATCTTTCCTTTTCTTTTTGGGCAGCAAAGTGCTGATAAATTATTAACAATTAGCTCTTTAGAAACAATTATACCCATGACACACTTTCAAATTAATCTGCATTATTGACATCTTCTCCATCACTTTTTTAAGTCTAGACAATGAACAAAACAATAAATCAAACCCTGGCTTCAGGGTTTGGTTTACAAATGCTCACTTTGAAAATTTAACAATCAGCTCTGCCAAGCCACTAAAGCACTCCAGCACATGCCTGCTTTAGGTCACCTGAAGTTCTGATTCTTTGGAGATCAGATATGTTGCATCGCTGGGAAAATGTTGGTATTAAAGTGATACTAATGAAAAGATGTGTCTTTGCAACAGGGAGCAGCTTGGGATTGTTGTACACACTGCACAATATCCCAAATGCTATCTAGCCTGATGGCCTTCCATTCAATTTTGGGCCCAACTTGTTGCCCATCTGTAATACCTTCTGTCCGAGATACATATTCTGTGGTCCCTGGTGGTTCATCAAGATTTAAAAGCAGTTGACATTTCTTGTTGTGACAAGAAGTGTTATCCTAGTTTTACAGATGAATAACTCTAAGCAGCATAACTTTCCTAACTTTTACATGTTCAGTTATTGTTTTAGATTCATGGTCCTTTCATTTCTTCCCTTCCTCCTTTCTTTCTTCTTTCCTTTCTTCCTTTTTTCTTTCTTTCTTCCTTCCTTCCCTCCTTCCTTTCTTCTTTCCTTCCTTCCTTCCCTCCTTTCTTTCTTTCTTTCTTTCTTTCTTTCTTTCTTTCTTTCTTTCTTTCTTTCTTTCTTTCTTTCTTTCTTTCTTTCTTTCTTTCTTTCTT